>NW_027286741.1:10481312-10653812 GCF_022747635.1 Hetaerina americana
TGTACACTAGAAACCTGTTATTCAGGTAACTCGCCACCATCCTCCGAAGACACCATGGAACATTAAACTCCTTTAGAGCCTCCATGACACACTTCCAACTCGCTGAATTAAAGGCATTTTTGATATCAAGTGTGGCAATCAAGCAGTACTGCTTGGAGCCTCTTGTGTGTGTGTGTGTGTGTGTGTGTGTGTGTGTGTGTGTGTGTGTGTGTGTGTGTGTGTGTGTGTGTGTGTGTGTGTGTGTGTGTGTGTGTGTGTGTGTGTGTGTGTGTGTGTGTGTGTGTGTGTGTGTGTGTGTGTGTGTGTGTGTGTGTGTGTGTGTGTGTGTGTGTGTGTGTGTGTGTGTGTGTGTGTGTGTGTGTGTGTGTGTGTGTGTGTGTGTGTGTGTGTGTGTGTGTGTGTGTGTGTGTGTGTGTGTGTGTGTGTGTGTGTGTGTGTGTGTGTGTGTGTGTGTGTGTGTGTGTGTGTGTGTGTGTGTGTGTGTGTGTGTGTGTGTGTGTGTGTGTGTGTGTGTGTGTGTGTGTGTGTGTGTGTGTGTGTGTGTGTGTGTGTGTGTGTGTGTGTGTGTGTGTGTGTGTGTGTGTGTGTGTGTGTGTGTGTGTGTGTGTGTGTGTGTGTGTGTGTGTGTGTGTGTGTGTGTGTGTGTGTGTGTGTGTGTGTGTGTGTGTGTGTGTGTGTGTGTGTGTGTGTGTGTGTGTGTGTGTGTGTGTGTGTGTGTGTGTGTGTGTGTGTGTGTGTGTGTGTGTGTGTGTGTGTGTGTGTGTGTGTGTGTGTGTGTGTGTGTGTGTGTGTGTGTGTGTGTGTGTGTGTGTGTGTGTGTGTGTGTGTGTGTGTGTGTGTGTGTGTGTGTGTGTGTGTGTGTGTGTGTGTGTGTGTGTGTGTGTGTGTGTGTGTGTGTGTGTGTGTGTGTGTGTGTGTGTGTGTGTGTGTGTGTGTGTGTGTGTGTGTGTGTGTGTGTGTGTGTGTGTGTGTGTGTGTGTGTGTGTGTGTGTGTGTGTGTGTGTGTGTGTGTGTGTGTGTGTGTGTGTGTGTGTGTGTGTGTGTGTGTGTGTGTGTGTGTGTGTGTGTGTGTGTGTGTGTGTGTGTGTGTGTGTGTGTGTGTGTGTGTGTGTGTGTGTGTGTGTGTGTGTGTGTGTGTGTGTGTGTGTGTGTGTGTGTGTGTGTGTGTGTGTGTGTGTGTGTGTGTGTGTGTGTGTGTGTGTGTGTGTGTGTGTGTGTGTGTGTGTGTGTGTGTGTGTGTGTGTGTGTGTGTGTGTGTGTGTGTGTGTGTGTGTGTGTGTGTGTGTGTGTGTGTGTGTGTGTGTGTGTGTGTGTGTGTGTGTGTGTGTGTGTGTGTGTGTGTGTGTGTGTGTGTGTGTGTGTGTGTGTGTGTGTGTGTGTGTGTGTGTGTGTGTGTGTGTGTGTGTGTGTGTGTGTGTGTGTGTGTGTGTGTGTGTGTGTGTGTGTGTGTGTGTGTGTGTGTGTGTGTGTGTGTGTGTGTGTGTGTGTGTGTGTGTGTGTGTGTGTGTGTGTGTGTGTGTGTGTGTGTGTGTGTGTGTGTGTGTGTGTGTGTGTGTGTGTGTGTGTGTGTGTGTGTGTGTGTGTGTGTGTGTGTGTGTGTGTGTGTGTGTGTGTGTGTGTGTGTGTGTGTGTGTGTGTGTGTGGTGTGTGTGTGTGTGTGTGTGTGTGTGTGTGTGTGTGTGTGTGTGTGTGTGTGTGTGTGTGTGTGTGTGTGTGTGTGTGTGTGTGTGTGTGTGTGTGTGTGTGTGTGTGTGTGTGTGTGTGTGTGTGTGTGTGTGTGTGTGTGTGTGTGTGTGTGTGTGTGTGTGTGTGTGTGTGTGTGTGTGTGTGTGTGTGTGTGTGTGTGTGTGTGTGTGTGTGTGTGTGTGTGTGTGTGTGTGTGTGTGTGTGTGTGTGTGTGTGTGTGTGTGTGTGTGTGTGTGTGTGTGTGTGTGTGTGTGTGTGTGTGTGTGTGTGTGTGTGTGTGTGTGTGTGTGTGTGTGTGTGTGTGTGTGTGTGTGTGTGTGTGTGTGTGTGTGTGTGTGTGTGTGTGTGTGTGTGTGTGTGTGTGTGTGTGTGTGTGTGTGTGTGTGTGTGTGTGTGTGTGTGTGTGTGTGTGTGTGTGTGTGTGTGTGTGTGTGTGTGTGTGTGTGTGTGTGTGTGTGTGTGTGTGTGTGTGTGTGTGTGTGTGTGTGTGTGTGTGTGTGTGTGTGTGTGTGTGTGTGTGTGTGTGTGTGTGTGTGTGTGTGTGTGTGTGTGTGTGTGTGTGTGTGTGTGTGTGTGTGTGTGTGTGTGTGTGTGTGTGTGTGTGTGTGTGTGTGTGTGTGTGTGTGTGTGTGTGTGTGTGTGTGTGTGTGTGTGTGTGTGTGTGTGTGTGTGTGTGTGTGTGTGTGTGTGTGTGTGTGTGTGTGTGTGTGTGTGTGTGTGTGTGTGTGTGTGTGTGTACACACATATTTGTTGGATTTATTAGGTTATCCATATCTTTTTGATGCATATAGAGACCTGATAACAATCTGACTTTTGGCAACTAATCTGTACTAATGAACCTTGGGTTCCCTTATACACAATCTGACTTTTGGCAACTAATCTGTACTAATGAACCTTGGGTTCCCTTATACCGCGAAACAAAGATTTTCCTACTCTCACCTCTTTTTTGATTCCCATGTAGAAGTGCTGGTGTTTCCTTCAAGAAGGCTTGCAAATCGAGGTCGGAAAAACCACCTTTCGGAGGAATCAAAATTTTCAGGTATTAAGCGGATTCACGCACATCTTTTACCATAACAAGTTAATGTGCGTTTTAAACTATATTTTTAATCGCCAATGAAAGCGAACACTACATAAATTAAGGCTTAAATCGGTAGTTGAAAAATACGTTCATTATTTAAGAATAAAGAAGAAAGCATAAATCATTGACATCGTAAAAAATAACGTCCACCAGACAATTTTGGAGATTTTCCGCTTCAGTAAGAGAAACTAAAATTATTCTTTTCCATGCTTAGTTACAAATTGTTTTTCCTTAGCAAATTATTCGATTTGGTGATATTCGAAAATGGCTAATTTTTCACATAAAAGAAATTTAAGCCTCCGATTTCAAAATCCCCTTAGTTATAAAATTATTCAGAAGAAACTTAAAAGTGATTGTTTTTTACAGAGAAATCAAATTTTTCTTTCAGTCAATAAAGTTTTCACTCATTCAACATTTGGCAACACCACGCATGCTAAACCTTTTAGTTCTGACTTATTGTGTTTCTGAGAATACTACAAATGAAGAAGATTTTATCAATTTACAACGCCCATATTAACCCCTGAAGTGTTATTATGTATTAAGATTGATTTAGATAAAGAGAGAATTCGAATGCATAGAATAACACTTGTAAAATGGCCATTAAAATTCTAACACAAGACCATATTTTTTGGAGAAGACTATACAAGTATGCAGGTTGTATGCAAACTCCGCCCTACACATTTATTTGAAATTAAATGAATACTACCGCGCAATACTTATGCTTATATTATAGAATCATGAAGGGAGTGAAATAATACAAAAATCTTTTTTTCATCCTCTTTGATTCCTGTATAACATTGGAACGTTCAAAGAAAATTCCATCCCAAATTCGAAGACCCCGTCGTCCAAACTATCAGCCGAGTGATTTAGAACGTGAAAAAGAGGATGGAAATACTTGACCTTCTATTCCTTTTTCCGACCGCTGAACTCAGCAAATTCTCCGCCTGATCATTTCCTCCAACCCCTCTTTCTTATTTCCCTTCCTACTCCCGCCACTCACCCCCTAAAAATTCAACTCGCAGTAATCCCGGGAAAGCCAGTCTCTCCACCTACCACCACCACTAACCATTCAACTTATCCCTTCCCCTCCCTTCTTCGATTCCCTTCTCCCGTTCCCTTTTAAAGGATGCGCGTTTTACCTACCTACACCCTTCCCATCCCGACTCCACCTCGACCGACCCGTACACCTACTCCCCAGCCGACCAACCCAAACGCCCCCTACCCTCAATAACACCCAGAAAACTTTCTCCCTCTCTTATCTCCCCAGCATTTCTCTCCATCCGACCCCACCCTTTCCATCTTTTTCTTTTTTTTACAGCTCTTCCCGATCGCGTCCACACACACACAAACACACGCAGCCTCCAATCGGGGCGAAAACTGCCCCCTTCCCTCTTCAGCCCCCCGAATCCCACCAAGCAACTGCCAAGCCACCCACCACCTCCTCAACACCTTCACCATTCCCTCCTATCTCCCTCCTACTCCTTCCGTTCCTCCCACCCCCGCTATCCTCTCTCTCTTTTCTTCCTTCTTCCAAATCTCCTCCTTTATCATGTCGTCCTCTCTTACCAAGCGCCCTGCATATCCAGTTTATACATGCATTACATCTGTGAAATAAATAAAAGCCACTCTATTGAATTGAATGTTTCCTATTGAAATACTAGATTTATATTTTAGTGGTCATTAGTGTTCAATCTCTATCAATAATCATCATCGAGGGTGATCGCTAATTATCAGTCAAAGAATTGGTTTGTGTAGCTCATCCATCTATCCTATTCTCTGCCAATCACTTCATTGCATCATGCGACGACATTTCCATTTACTTGCTTCTCATTCGTGGGTGATTCATTTTTTGCCTTTGTAGTTCTACGCCACATATTTCCTTTTATAATACTATTCAGTAAAGTAACATGCCTTTTTGGTATGACCTGTCCATTTGCTTATCCTATTTTTCAATAAATGCTCTCCGTAAATTTCCCTCTTCACCCACTCTCCGAAGTTCTTCATTGGTTACTCATTTTATTTTTATGGATCTGCATTAGCACCACGTTTCTATTGCCTAATAGTAATACTAGGCTAACGACTGGTTGGAGCGGAAACGCGTCATCCTGCGGTTAGCTTTCATATATTTTACGACCTCTGTAGTTGCCTTTCGCTGTGGTTAAATGCCAATCAAGAAATCGACTCAATCGACAAAAACTCGCTCCACCATCCTAGTTTGTTATGATTTCTATGGCCTGTGATTTTTTTCATTTTTTTACCGTTTTGTTATGAAACAAAATAAAAAAATACATTTGAAACGTAATTGAATATATGCAATGCAATGCCTCGTGGAACGGCAATAGGTTCAAATATAAATGAACCCAGAGGGAAGTCATGATTGCGATCTGTATGGTGTCGACACTACACTATACTCTAATCAAAAGGTTTGGTGACTGCTGTCACCAAAAGGGCGTGTGGCACGGGTTATTGAAATGCCTGGAGCACCTGTGGACACAGGACATTCCTACGTGGACACATGTCTAAGAATTCCTCTGACCTAATGTTCTTTAATTTTGGTGTCTGGAAGAGAAAGAATTTTTTTGTGTGATTTACTATGTAATTATTTTTTGTTTTCTTTTTTTGCCAAAATAGCACTAATTAGTAATAAGATCAATCTGTCACCCGATTGCAGATCCACTTTCAAAATTTCACATTGGTATTAATGGCTCTTTCTTGACACATTAGAGAGTTTTAATTTGATCACTTATCGAAATTACACATTTTTACTACACTTATCTTGTTTTAAGTACTTATTTGTTTAAATTAACTCCAAGCAAAAATATAATCTTTCGCAAATATTGCTATGAGAAATATGCCAACATTTGTTTTCTCACGTCGTTCTATCACCTTGTATATCGCTTGCATTCGGAATGGCGTCAGCCAGGATTTGAACCCAAAATCCCCCGGAAGGAGACCGAATGCTTTACTCACGAGGAATTCTTGCTAGTGCCTCATGTTTGCCAGCAATTAGATATATAGCGATAATGTGATATAGCACCTCTCGTTGCCGGAGTACACACACACATGGGAATACGAATGTGTGCTTTTGTTTTCCGGTTAACATCAAATACTATGCCTGACCTCCTTTCAAATTTCTATCTCTAGGTGCAAGTCGCCATGAGACAAACCCAGCACCCGATAACCCATTCCCGTCTACTCACCGTCCTTCTCCCTCTTCCCCTCACTCCCTCCTCCGAGCTTACCTGCCACGTCCCCCCTCTTCTCCCCTCAACCTCCTCGCCGTCTCCCTTATCACAATGGGGACCACGATTCGTCTTCTTCTATCAGCATCCCTTTTGCATTCGCCGACTCCAACCTACCATTATTATCTCCGCCCTTGCAACACACACTCGCCCTTGTCGTTCCCACAGCCACCAACACTCTCTCCTCGAATCATAAGATTCAATCCCTACTCTCCCATTCCATTACTCTTTCCACCAAACTAATGCTCACCCATTCACTCAAACTATCGCCATGGTCGGCAGATTCTAACACTTAAGTCTCAATGTTTGGACGTAGGCATTTCATCCCCCTCCCCGACTTCTCCCGACGCCTCATACGGTGCCGCGGTCTACTCACACACTGTCCTTCCTATCGAAAGCAGAGCAAAGATAATGCCGAATTGATAGAGTAACCTCATCTAAATATTCCGCAAGCGGACCGTCCATGAAAGCAAAAACTTTGGTTAAAAAACATTTTATTCAGTAACAGTTATTTTATTGTCTAGTGCATGGGGGTAGTAATTCCGTTTCACAATTGAGGATACTAACGACAGAATATGTATGGTGAACACTGTAATCTAGGCTGATATATATTTCTTTTCATTTGGTCAAAAATATTAATGCAATGCAATGTTATTTGCGAATATAAACTTACAAATGTTATCGTTAACATAACATGATAATTATGACATTGTCTCCTTTACACATAAAATATTCTCATTCTCGGTCTGTAAACTTTCAGTGAACAGTCGGGAGTCAAGTAAGTACACGTCAATCAAATTATATGGTTTTTACTTCCGTTAATTTTAACAATTCGCAAAAATGCTCGATAAGGCCCAGGGAATTAACATGACTATGCCTGAAGTACCCTAAGCGTGATTTAAATATGTGGTTCCATTTTTCAGTAATGAGTATCGTACATATATTCAGCGCGCTTAAGCCTGGGATATTGTTTTGTTCAATTTTTACAATTTCAAAGTTCCTCGAGATCCTTTGCCATTTTCTTTATCCTTGAATGTTTTGTTCTTTATAATTTTGATTGGCATTACTTTACCTGGGAGTTCTCTAGAGATATATTTAAGGGGTGGGCAAATAAGCCCACCAGATATATCACTTTCCACTTTTATTAATTTTACCTGCATAGTTATGTCATGTTTCATCCATTATATTCTATATTTTTCTTTAACTTTAAATAATTAATGTTCATTCATATGTTTTTTCTGCTGAAGTTTTCTTCCGTGCAAACATATTTCAATTTTATCTATTTTCCCATTTGGTTGTATCCTTTAACTTCTCTTCAATCTTCTTCCTTACCCCTCTATCTTTTCATAAGAGCCTTTCCTATTTTTAATATTATGCAAATGACAAAAAGTAACAGTTTCAGAGCAGAGCGGATTGAACGTATAACGCATTTCGGCTCACATTTACACGAATAGTGTAAAACCATGTAGCACAACGCATCGTCAGATAACCAAAGGCCGTTTTTCCAAGCCATAAGCTGCTAAAAAGGCAGATTCGTGTTTAATCGGGCTAAAATGTAACGTCTCCCAGCTCCCCCTCTCCCAATTCACTTCGAAGAAATTTCCTTCTCACGGCGACTCAGTTCTGGTCCTCTTCCACTCAGCTGCGCCGTGTCCTCCACCATTATGCGTATAACCGTCTTCGGAAAACTCACTCTCCTTCGGCATCCCGAAAACCTGGGGAGGAGGCAAATGGAACTTGGAGAGTGAGTGTGCAATTAAAAGCGATTTCCAGAACCTTTGGCACGGGAACTTGAGACAACCGAAAAACACATTATATATATTTATATATATATATATATATATATATATATATATATATATATATATATAATTTATAAATACAGATTCAAATAGGAAATCCCGCCATACGACGAACAAATATTCATTTACATGGAAATAGATACAAGGAAAAGTGATGGGAACGCATATAAAGGACGAACACAGGAGAGGTGGGGAAAGCGGAATCGAGCAGATCACAAGAGTAAAAATATTTCCTTGACCGGGACTTAAACACCGAATCTTCCGATATGCCGAGATATGCCCATTTGTGGAGCAATATTTTGAAAACGGAAGATTGTACAGCCTCGCCAGGCTCCATACAGTCCCGAAATAGCTCCCTGCGACTTTTGGGTGTTCAAAAAATTTAAAATGGCGCTCAAAGGAAAGCGATCCAACGATTCCGAGCAATGTAACGTGCGAGCCGAAGGCCATTCCAAAATTTGCGCTCGAGGACTGCTTTAAGATGTAGAAGCACCGCGGGGAACTTGGTGGTCCAATCAAATGGGGACTACTTCGAAGGATGCCACGGCCCGGATGATGAAGATTGGCACCAATGCGGAGATATGAACGCAGATCAATATATATATATATATATATATATATATATATATATATATATATATATATATATATATATATATATATATATATATGCATATATGTATATACAGGGTACGTTTCAAAAGTAATGCAATTCTACTTCCCACAAATATATTCCACACAAAAACGACATATATGTACGACAAAACGACAAATGACAAAAATGTACATATATATATATATATATATATATATATATATATATATATATATATATATATATATATCATCTGATTCGAGCTCCTTAGACTGCTCTTTTAAACTAATTAATGCGCCCCTATATACTCGGCAAGGAAAGTCTCCGAAAATATCTTCCGCAAATATTTATTCAAATGAAAATCATCATCCTAAGTAAATTTTACGTCACCTTAATCCTAGTTTTGGTTAAAATATTTTGATGTTTAATATATATATATACACTGTTTGGATTTCAGATGGATTAATATGGCACCGTCTACATATACACTGAAAGGGAGAATCTAAAATTGTTTTCAACCGAACGAAAATATAACATCATTTTATTTGGCCATACGAATCTAGATAATTAGAAACTTGCCATTCATTTCGTTTCAGTGCCTCAATTTAATGTTTTTATCATAAATACTCTCATTTGGAACTATTATGTCATTGCATATTAACACTGAATTGAAAAAATATCTGTTAAGTCATATTCCTCTGGTCAAAAAAGTTTAAAGTATACCCTAAATTAGAATTTTTCTAGAATATAACTATCCTAAATGGAGTTGACTAATGCTCTCTAAGCTGAAAGTCAACTTCCTAAAACTGATATCCCAAACGAATCCTACCCAAAATGCATTTGAAGTCAGATTTTAGATTCATCCTTTTGCACCAGACCTATTTTTCAATCCAATCCAATGTCATTCACTCAAGCGTGCACGGCAATAAATTAACCTCACAAATGCGTAGCGATGTGAACATCAATCTATTTCCACTCCCTTGATGCCTTCTCCCCTGTTTATGCTCAAGACTGATTCCTCCACCCCAACCTCTCTCTCCCCTCCCCTTCCGAAAAGGCCTTAACACCCGGAGATCTTAATATATTCAACTCAACCCTCGGCTTCCCTTGAAGCAACGGCCTACAACTCAATTCTTCCGCCATTACCCCCCGCCACTCGCTTTCTCCTAATCTTTCACCACCATCCATCCCCTCTCTTCATCTATCTTCGTCTTCTTTCTTCTCCTCTTCCCCAACGACCGACTGCGCAGCCTCTGTCCTCTGCCGCTCCATCCCCCTCCCTGCCTTCACATGCATTCAATCTCATCCGCTGAGCCCTCATCCCTCCCCCCTTCCTCCGTTCCAACAAACAATCCGAGCGTCGTAGGATATAACCCTCATCCTTCCTCTCTCCTTTCCTCGACACTCCCCCGCCTTATCCTCGCATTCTATCGCTTGATAAGACTTCCGTCGCCATCCATCCTCTTCTCTCACTCATCCTGTCCATACCCCACTATTTGCGGGGCGCCATGCGAGACACCGGCATCGCTCCTTCGAGGCCGCGGCTCCTCGCCGACCACGGTCACCCGGCACGGATTTCTCCCAAAAACTCGTGGAGCCGCCCATTCCCAATGCTTCCCAACTAATGCACTGTGGTTCCAAGAAAATGGGCGTTTGTTTGTTCATGCGCAATGCCAGAAGTAATATTGTAGTGGATAAATAACCTCAGGGCAAACGGGGTAGCATTCATAACTACAGGCTATACTCATAACCACGACTTACGTATTCCTCATGTTAATATTATCACTTCCGTTCCACTAGGGATTCCTAGGCTACCTGCATGTAGACTGAACGCACAAGATTTTTCACTGGATGCACTTGTCAGGAAAAGTATGGATATGGTTACGCTCGTTCGCATAGAGCTGAGAGAATGGATGAGAATACAACAGATAAATAAATGTATGAGAATAATGATATCTTTGAGGGAGGGGGAGGGTAGACGTTAAAAGTTACGGGTGACTAAGGTTGAGGAAACCCTCAATACAATTAATATTACTAGTGGAAAGGCAGCATGCTTCCGGGTTTCACCGAGTGTGCTGGTAACTGCTGACAAAGGTTTTACCAACGTTCTAGCTGCCGTCTTTAGGCCAACGAGGCCTTTAGACCAAATATTAAGAATTTTATGAACAGAGAAGTATATAATATAATGTGTGAATATGACAGGGGCAGGAGAAGCATGCTGAACACGGAAGCATTAAAAAATAGTAAAAAGGAGAAAATTTTCTTTTGCGACGTAAAAAAATCAGGCCTTTTTGAGTTCACTTCCCAAAGAAGAATGACGCTACGACCTATAATTACATATTTTATATTTAATTCTTGCTTCCGTCTCTCGGGATATTCTGAGAAAATGGGGAAATAAACTCAAGCAAATTAGGCTGCATAGTAAAAAATTCATTGCTATTTATTTTTCGTAATTCTGTAGATATTTCACTTAACTTTCAATTTTAATTCACATTCATTACTTTGAGCCAAATAATCTAGAGCCAAAAAAAGTTTCATTTAATACCCCACATATCTGTTTCCTATTATACGTCTTTGATTCTTTTTCAGTATCTTATTTGAACTATGTTTTCTTCATAATCCGCGGACTGAATCAGGTTGCATAGGCTCCAATTATTCCCAACTCTTCTTCATCGTTAATTCATAGACATATCATAAAGCGCCAACATTTCCAAAAACGCTTTCAATATTAGGCTATTGTTTGCCAACTTATCGTCTCTTCGTTATGAACGAATTCTTATCAATAAACTACTCGGTGCTTGACACCTGCCCAGCTCCTTCCATTAAATTTTAGTTATTTCTGCAGTTTATGGGGTAAGATTCCACTGGTGATCATATTCTATATTCTTTTTTTCCTCGGTTTTCTTCACCAATTACCCTACTCCATTGATTGCCATTAGTTTCGCTTCTTATTTTGTTTCATTCAAGGTTGATTAATGCTGGGTCGGGGCTTTATTCTTTTAACTTCTTCGCCCTCTCCATTTATTTTCATCTTTATATTTTTTCGTAATCCGTTTGCATGCGAACCCTTGATTCTTGTAGACAATATTCTTCTCTCATTTTGCACCTTATTCAGTCTTCAATTAAATTTAATATATTTTTACCTTATCTACCTTGTTTCATTTAGTCCACAAATACGATGTGTTGAAAAATTAACAGGGATTTTGTAATTTCACTTTCATCTTCAATTCTTCCTATTTCAATTTTAAACAAAAAATAATCCTATAATACATTTAAAAATTCCTATATTCTTTTTTTAAGTAAGTACCAGTATATTTTGGTGCGTTGCTAAAAAACATACTTTTTTGGATAAGATATGAGAAACTATTAAACCATCACTTCGGAGCTTGTTTAAGATCGAAGGATGGAATAGTTTTTGTTATCTCGTACTTAGATAACTATGATAATCATTCCAGCAGTGAACGTCGTCTGATTATGTTTTCTCATAAATTTCCTCAAGCCAAGGCCAATTTATCCTATCTTAGAGGTTATTTCCCCTCCCTTGGACCACAACCTTGGCGTGGTGGAAGGGCTTGTAGGTTCCGATGACCAATAGAGCTGTGCTAGCGGGAGCAATGATAATGGCTCCTGGTAGGATCACCCATAGGTCGAAGGTTAGGAGCCAGACGAAAGGTAGTCGGCGCAGGGTCTGCTCCTCAGTGAGGCGGCTGCAATGGCGTCTGACCACAGGGGGGTGACCATTGAGTGATGATGTCACGTTAAAAACACTAGTAAGGCCACGAGAAACTCCCTCAATAATTATTTCCAAGATTTTATGATGGACATTATAGAGAATATCAGTCCTGACAAACAAGGGACTCGGCCCAATCGGCCGTGTTTCTTGCCCAGCAGAGGAAGAGGCATTGCTCCCGCGGCGTCATCTCACGGTAACTTCGCAAAGCAAAACCGACAGCAACAGAACAGAGGACGCAGGAGAAGAAGACCAAATAAGTTAGAAAAGGAATTTAGAATTTTAGGACAATATTCAGTACAGGAAAATTAGAGAATATAAAATAAGAGATAGAAAGACGAAATAAAAACATTTTAGGTCTGCGCGAGATTAGATGGAAAGAAAATGGAGATTAGTGGAATAATATTTATAGAGTAGTATGCAGTGGAGCTGGTGATAAAGGAAGAAGGGGAGATCTGTGATAACAGTTACAGATATGTCGGGTAAGTCAATATTTGAAAAAGAAAATATCCAAGAGAGTTGGAAGTAATGTATGGAACAACTGTATGTTAAAGAAATTGTTAGTTCCTATTCCGAAAAGGGTAAATTCTACATCATGTGAGGACTACAAAACAGTTAGTTTGATTTTCCACGCAGATAAAGCTCGGAGAGTCCGGATGGGCAGCGTTAGAAAAAGGTGTAAGGCAGGGTTGTCCATTATTACCGGTGCTGTTCAACGTATATATGGAAGAAATAATTAAAGAGGAATGGGAAGACCTGGAGGTGTGGATGAAAGTTGGCAGGAAATTCGTAAAATTAGTTAGGCTTGCTGATGATCAAGCTCTAATTTGCCAGTCAGCCAAGGGGTTGCCAGGATTGCTGAGCGAATTGGAAATTCAGTACGATAAATATATGATGAGAGCCAATACAAATTAACGCAAGGTAATGCGATTTTCCAGAAATAGGAAAGTTAAGGTTAACATTAAAATTGGAGGGCAGAAACTAGAGCTGATGGAACAGTTTATTCACGTATCTAGGAAGTGTTTTGGACAAAAAGACAGGACTGATGTTATAACTTGTTTATTTCGACGATTTAATCAAACTGGCCGCCCTCAAAGTACATGCCTTGGCTGACGACACACCTTTGCCAACGTTTCTTCCTGCTCTCGAAGCCTGTCTGGTAAGCCGTCTTAGGGATCCTCTTCAGTTTCGCCGTACCATTAGTTTTAATGCCCGTTATAGAGTCGAATCGGTGCTCTTTCAAGGCTGATTTTTACTTTGGAAACAAAAAGAAAGTCTGATTGTGCGACATCTAGAGAGCATAGTGGCTGCGAGATCACGGAAGTTCCGGTTCTGGCGAAAAACTCTGTCACGATCAGCGCCATGTAAGCCGGCGCGTTATCGTGGTGGAAACGCCATGCATTGTTTCTCCACATGTCCGGCCTCTTTCGCCTCACTGCGACCATCAGCCTCTTCATAATCTTAAAGCAGAAATCTCTGCTGACTCTTTGACCTTGAGGGACGAATTCGTAATGAATCAGCCCTTGGCGATCGAAGAAACACACCAGCATGACCTTCACATTGGACCGGGACATGCGAGCCTTCTTTGGTCGCGGAGAATGAGGACCTTTCCACTGAGAAGACTGGGCTTTTGTCTCAACATCATAACCGTAAGCTCAGGTTTCGTCACTGGTTATCATGGTGTTAAGAAACTCTGGGTCCGCATTGGCTTGAGTGAGGAGTTCCTGACAAATTTCCACACGTTTTTGCTGCTGTTCATCAGTCAGCACCAGCGGGACGAATTTTGATGCGACGCGCGTCATGCCCTGAATGTCTGTCAAAATTATCTGACAGAATCCAAAACTAATATTCAATTCCTCGGCTATTTCTCTAACAATTAAACGGCGATTTTCCGCCAACAAATCGCTCAGCAATTTGACATGGTTGGTTATGTTGAAGTGGAAGGCCGCCCCATTCGCGAATCCTCATCTGTCGAGGTTCTGCCCGATTTAAAACGACTGTACCGCTCAAAACACTGGCTTTGACTCATAGCTTCATCAACAAAGACTTGCTGAATCATTCGAAATGTCTCCGTAGCACTTTTGCCAAGTTTAAAGCAAAATTGCACGCACTCACGCTTTTCCTCTAGCTCCTTCATTGCTGCCGTTGCACGCGGCGACAAACAGCCTAAGACATGTACCGCTGCTGCTGCGTAACGAATCGACGTAAACAAACACATCACCTCTCATTTTAGTCGCCAGATTCGTCGCTAGATGGCGCACTGTGTCCCGTTTCGATCCGCAGAACGGTTTGCGCAGGATAAAATCAGGCCTGTCTTTTTTTGATCAAAGCATATATTGATCAGCAGTGGGATGTTGAAGACTGTAAAAGAGGGGAGAATGCAAGGTAAACGAGGCAAGGGCAGGAATAGAATAGTAATGTTGGATGGAATGAAGAGAGGAAGGAAGCACACAGAGATAATGAGGGGATTATTATAAAGTATGATGGGAGGTTGTGAATTGATTGGAGATTTTTATTTGGTAGTTGTGTCCACCCAAAACCTAGCTTAAAAAGTAGATTATCTTAAAAAAATACGTTACTTTTCATGGCGTTTCTCATAATTTTCAATGGCATCTCCATGGATCAATTCTTTCTATTTGAGACTCTTTTTCCAACATACTAGGCTTCAAGAACTGTTTACTAGTGAATTGTTAACCCCGATAAATAGCTTGACAAACTGAGAATAGAAGCTGGCACCATTGATTTAGACAGACATCTTTTTCTCTGCCCTACATGGAATAAAATTAGAAGACTAAATAATCAGATAAATTAATCGCATGCCGAGAAATGGAATGGAAAGTATTAATGGAGATTGTCAGGCGTTACTTTGTGGAATTGTTACATAGTGAATACGGTTGAAACAAAACTTTATAACTCCACATGAAATTTGAGCTTTATTACGACCTCGGTTTCACTGCGGTACAGCATCTTCAGCCCTGAAAATGCAGCACCGCCATGAAACCTATGTCGTAATAAAGCTTATATTTCAGGTGGAGTTACAAAAGCAAATATTACAGCGGACGAACGAGGACTTGCTCAAACGAGGACTTGTCAACTTGCTCAAAAATAATGAGCCCAACAAACCCCGGGTCCAGAAAATATACCCGGCAGGGGGTCAAAACATTTAGTTCCCAATATCACACCGTATCTTGAAGTTGTACATATTTAACAAATCCCTCACAGAGTGCCAGAATTGCACCTTTTTGCTGCTCCTAAAGAATTGGCAAAGGGCGTAGATAACATCAATTTGTGAGTGATCACAGGTAGGACCCCAGAATTATAGACCCCCTTTCCTCACTTCCTATGTTGCCAAATTTTGGAACATATCATTGTCAGTTGAACATTGAGAATTCCGACAGCATTAAATTTTTAAGTAACAATCAGCACGGATTCAGCAAATCCCGCTCATGCCAGACCCAATTGGGATTATTTACACATGACTTACTCTATCGAGTGAGAGTGGTAGGCAAGTGGATGCGATTATTTTGGATTTTCAAAAGGTATTTGATAAGGTTACTCATGGTAAACTAATTCATAAATTGAAGTTCGCAGGTACGTACAAAAGTGAAATATTGAAAGGGTTGAACACTTCCCTTCAGATCAGGAACAGAAGATAGTCCTTGACGGCACTAGTTAACGCAGCGCAAGAGTGATCTCGAGTGTACCTGATGAAAGTGTAATCGGACCGTTTCTTTTCCTGAATTTTTTAACGATTTGAACCGCGAAGTGAAGAGTAATATTATGATATTCTCGAAATTCTCGGATCTCGAATCATGAATGTAAACTTCGGGAAATAGATGTCAGAACTATCAGATTCAAGAATTCCTTCCCACGTAAAATACGGGATAGCATATAGTTATAAATGGCAAACATTCCAATTGTCCCCCACAGCGTCTAGGGAATAATTAGTTCTGCTCAAATGCATTCTTTTTCGCTAACCTCTTGCATTTTGTTGTCAAAACCCTTCCCGCATGGCCGTATTAATAATCAAATGGCATCAAATAATGCAACGCTCGTTACCGTATTGATCTGCTTTGTTTGTTTTTAAGTTTCCCTTCCATCCTTTGTCTCTTTTTATGAGGCGGGTTGCCTCAAGCCGTCCGTGGTGTGTCATATTCCCTACCTGTGGCTTTAGGGGTGGAGCCCATGAGTTGCACATATATATAGTAGAGGAATTTCGCCTTATTAATTTTATATTCTGCATAACCTATCTTGTTATGCTATAGGCCGGATGTGTAAATGATTTTGGTTAATTTTTATTCTATTTTCTGCATAAAAAAGAAATAATTTATTAAGAGAATTAACCCTTATTTTGAGTTAATTCCTCTTCCAGCATGTATAACAATTTGCACGTTATTTGATAGTTTTCAATGAATATTTTTTCATTTTCCCTTCCTGTCCCATATCCTCTTATATAACTTATCCTTCCCACTTGGTGCTTGCATCCCCTGCCACACGCCTTTTTGGTGAATCGCGGGCTAATTATGTCGATGGCACAGATCGCCTTGCTTCTTCCCCTTGGCCAAGACGGCAGGAAGTCGGCCGTTGTGGTGGTGCCCTCGGTTGGTCGCTGGGGACGACACCTAGAGCACGGGAAACCAAGAAGTCATTTCTAGTTTCAACATTTAAGACGAAGAAGCCAAGAGGGTTGTGTGAACACAATAACTACCAGTCACATTAAAATGCCAAATTGCCAAAATAATGGTATGGCATACAGATCCATTAATATGATTCCACTATCAGGCAGTCTTCAGAGATATTTTTTCTGTCGGAAAAAATACATCAAATGGCTTTACCATGAGTTTGACAATGAAAGGAAGGAGGAATACCGGATTCCAGGAGATGGAACATTTCCTGGAATTCATTCTCCAAAAACGGCCTTCAGCTATTTCATCTTTATTTGTCCAACATTGATAAATCCTAAAATAATTGTTGGAAAATGAGTCTAGTAAATTATTTAATGGTGCGTTATTGGGATAGGCATAAAAAAATGCTTGATAGTTTAAAAGTGGAAAACGAATTTCATACTGTAATTCCTCGATTCTTTTTTGAGAGATGGATCTCCTGTACATACGCGTGAACTCGATTTTTGTTATGCGGTAGAAAAAATGAATAGGAGTTGAAAAATTCGCGTTGCAAAAAAATACTAGGGAAAGATAACTCCAGATTAAATAAATATAGCATGATATAGCGTGGTTCTACGTATTCAGGAACAATTCAGTGTCAAATATTGACTTGCGCTAAAATACTCGAATGATGCCAAATCCCGCTCCAATAGTTCAGCATTTATTTATTAATTTTGCATTAGTCCAAAAACATCACTTGGGCCTCTAAATTGGACCAAAAATAATGATAAAACAATTAGAAAATTACATACAACCAAGCCCTAGGTAGAGAAAAAACCACCAAGGAGGGAATTTACCTCTGAATAGGCAGAAGAGCATGATACCCCGCCGCCACCGGGGCCGGCATTTACCTAAAGAAACAATATTATTAGCGGAATAAAATACGGCTTGGCAATAACATCTCACGAATAGATTACTAATAATTGTAATGGCAATTAGATAAAATATATTAAATGCGTAAATCCAGTGAACCATTCACAAGGCAACGCTATGATATGTACAGGATAGACACGATGCGTAATACAGAGAACTTCTTTCAATTCACTTCGAAATAATGCAGCATTAAAAGGCTAACCTGAACACGAAATGATTAGTAAAAATGTAGCCTTAATTCTTCATCCAACAGCGGAGTTTCTAGAGCAGCTATTTCTATCACGCAATGTGTTTCACCACCTTCACGGCTGTGTACCACAACCTACGCCACATAGTCCATGGGGTGAGAAAAAAAGTTTATCAAAGAAAAAATAATTAATGAGCCTTTTCCCATTAAAAACGCCATTACCGTGAATCTCAACTTTTATGCATTAACAATGCAAAAGAATTTTTTCCTGCTGGGTGAAATACGCGATAGTGTATTTGCCATGTACATGCCACGCGGTAAAAAATTATTTAGAGAACCACAACACTTATATTTATGGCAGAAAAATGAATGTAGTTTTTACTTTGTGCACTTTCCGTCATTTGGGTTTTCTCGACATAACTTGCATTTTAAAAGTCAATATCAAAATATATCGTGCATGAAACTAGGCGGAGTACATTGTAACATTCTGTTTTAATATTATGAATATGCTATTTTGTACGAGGATTTATAATTAATTTTTACATTTATTTTATTTGAAGACATATATTGGTTATTATTTATCCTTCAATCCTCGATTTCAAATTTATGAAACTTTCAACCGGAGAGGCACGATAAAATCTTAATATTCTAGTTCATTGCTACATGAAAATTTAATAATAAACGCTAATTTCGACTCGTAACAATACACAATAGACGATATAGGTGCGCCTTTTCATACTTCTTAGATTTTGGGTTTCATAAATATTATATATATATATATATATATATATATATATATATATATATATATATATATATATATATATATATATATATATATATATATATATTTATATATATATACGAGGGTCATCCGGAAAGTAGTACCCGTTCGTGAAATAAAGACACAAAAGTAAATATTAACAAACATAAAAAATTTTATTTGAAAGAGGATACTTTAAACTACTTCTCAACATAATCTCCAAGCAAATTAAGGCATTTGTCATAACGTGTGACAAGTTTCTGTATTCCTACTGCATAGTCCTTCGCCGCCAGCTCATTGAGATACGCGAGGGACCCATCTTGCACAAATTTTTGCATAATGCAGATGGTGTTTAACAATTTCATGAACAATTGTTCGAGAAACATTGGGAAAATGCTCACAGATGTCATCAATTGTGACGCGCCGATCGTTCCTCACGAATTCGTCAACTGAGCTCACCAGTTGGTCTGTAATGACAGACGGTCTCCCCGAACGCTCATCGTCGTGTGTGTTCCCCCTCCCCATGTTGAAGTTGCGACACCACCGCCGAACAGACGACTCGTCCATTACATTGTCTCCATACACCTCCTTTAATTGGCGATGAATATCACATGGGCGAACGTTTCTTGCATTGAGGAATTTAATCACTGCCCTCACTTCACAACTGGCGGCGTTCTCAATTTTTTTAAACATTGTAAACAATCACAGAAACAACACAGGCAATGCTAGCGTCACGCAACTTGGCTCAGAGAAGGCAGACAAGCCACTGAAGCTATCTGACCTCGTCCAGCGGCTACTCGCGTCGTCAGCACTTCATGCGGCACGAACGGGTACTACTTTCCGGATGACCCTCGTACATATAGGTACAAACTAATTTTATAATAGCTTATATATATAATATATGTATATATTTATATATATTATATATATACATCAAAATGGTAATAATATCTAATAATAGGTAGGAGCTAAACAAAATTACATGTACTTTAGCTAAACAGATTTCTTAATTGAAAGAAATTGATGCGTGCAACTGACGCTGTTGCATTAGATCAACTAGGATGGGATAGTGTAGTCATGGATCGGAAACTAAATAAATCCAGCACGTTAAGTGAGCAACAGCTCAAGGTCTCTCATACATTAACGGGCTCTGGGGAAAAAGCATGTTAAAAGATGTTATCACTGCAAGGGAGAGGTAATGCTCGTTTGAAGGCCGGGAACCAGCCACAGTCGTCCGCCTTTAAAGCATTGTTTACACTTGCAATGGGAGAGCGTGGATGAGTGGACTTGAGTGGAATTCCGCGTCGCCGCCTGACCTTTGACCCTAAGCACGGCCTCGCTGGTGGAAGTATTCTCTTCTAAGTGTTAAATGTATAGGTATATGTCGGCCGAGTACATGGACGTTAGCAGGGCGCCCTCGATACCGCACAAAAAACATCGCATCGAGGGCAGGGACGCATTTCATTCGCAACGTATTTCCAGAATCGGGGCTCACGGTGGAGGGTTTCCCCCGACGAATGCGCCAGCGGGTTTTTTTGGCTCTTTAAATAACACTCCGCTGGTTGTATTTCTTTCCCTGGGGAGAAGTGGAAATACCATTAGAATTGAAAGGCGTCAAGAAAAGCGAGAAATGTTGCCATAAACTCCAAACTACTGCCTGCTGGAAAAAAACGCGAAACCATGGGCGATGAAACACGATAGTTCCCATTTAATCAAAGAGAGATCTCTGTTAAATACAAGATATTTAAAATAATTACTCAATACACATGAAGTACGTTAATATTTTCTGTGCGTGACCTTAGCACAATTTTAAAATATAACGACAATGTCATGTATATGCATATACATATTATAATATTTAAATCCTTGATCGTAAACTTACCAACGTATGTTATCGAGATGATAACACGTATCCACATGATCTGATCTACCATAGTAAGTTGCGGCCTGTAATGTGCCTTAAACATCTTCGGGTAAATGGTCTATTTCAAATTTTCGCAGTCATTTGACCTCCATTTCAAACTACAGTCAGCCAATGTCTCTCACGATAATTCTTACCGTAGTATCGTAAAACTGCTCTGTTGTTCATAACATATTTTCAGAAACCTAGCTGTCCTTCGTGGACCTCAATTTATTTCCATAACTAAACATCCCTCGCGGGGATCTCATACACCAACAGCATACACTATCTAGATTCTCTTGTGATACTTCCAACACTACTCTTTCCCTCACTCCTTCTTCAGTGCGCTGCTTATATCTACTAACTATTTGTCGTCTCCTGAGTATATCATTTTGTAATCGCCGTTCCAAAGGTCGTCTTCACTCCACTTTATTTCGACAATATCCAATATATTCAATCACAATCTACGATACCAACATAAGATTGCAAACTCAGTCTTTATACTCTACAGCGTGTCAATCACTTTTATTTAAAGCACATCCACACCCTATATTTCTCTAAGATGCTTTCCTAGTTGCATCTTCTAAGAAGAGCGGTGCGGTGAATTACATTAACCTCCCACATTATAGTACTGCTGTCATTACAGAACTTCATTCGTACCTGCAGGCACGTCGCAATATACTGATTAAGTGAATGCTGGTGATATTCTTAACACTTATATTGTTTGAAAATAAAATACTTCATCATTATTATTTCATAATTTTGGATACGCAGAGAAGATTATAATCTCCAGCATAAGAGTAACAAAATGTAGCTTCTTATCGATGGCTTGAATACAAGTGTTCTTTTATGCTGCGTTCCCTGTTGTTTAGTAGAAAACCATGTATTCAAAGATTCTTTAACCGTATCAAAACAGCAATCAAAACATGTCAATACAAGATTTGTATGAATAGTATCGGTAAAATTTTTTTCCGGACGTGTGCGTGAAGTGCTTAATTCAGACCAACTTTTCGGTTAAGTGTGCGCATGACCTCAGATAATATTGGCATTGATAAGGTGGCAGTACACACCTTGTTCTCTTAAAATTTCGCGCTGCGAAAGATCTGCACAAAATTAGTCCCGAAGGTATTGAAAGACGACCAAGAGCAGAGTCGAGTGTCTTCTTGCGAAGACCTTCTGCAATGGCATGGCGATGATTCCCCAACTCCTTAATAGTCCCGACTTAGCACCAGCAGACTATTTCCTTTTCCCAAACGTGAAATCCACCGTCAAAGCAGACCACCATGGGACCCTCAGTGCCGCCAAAGAAACTTGCATGCGTACAGTAAGAACCTTTCGGAATCCGCCTACAAGGGAGCTTTCGAGTCGTGAAAAAGCCGCTGGCACAGTTGTGCTGTCTCTCAAGGTATGTACTTTGAAGAATTTTAAGGCACTGCATAAATATCAGAAACAAATCTATTCCCAGAAACTTTTCTCGATACTTTTTATACAAACCAATCATTTATGTTTAGGAAAAGATATTGTGGATGCTCTTTAAGAAACTCACGCATGATACGAAGTATGGAAAGTAGTTTTTCCTGTTTTGAAGTGTTAATTATCATGAACAAGAGACCCTATATTTTCCTTAAGTTGTTACCTCTTTTAGATTGTATATGGGATCATCAGAGTACGAACATAACCACTTATCTTCTATTCCATACTATAAAATTTAAACAAGTTTCAGTAATATCTCTCATTTTGACAGTTTCCAGGAAAACTTGTTTTTGTTGCGTTAGATGAAATGTCTTCAAGTAATTCCTTACCACTTCGCATCGGTACACAAATTATCTTTTCTTTCTGGGTGGTCTCAGAATATTCAGTTTTAGATTGCATCGAATTACGATACATGGATTGGAAATACTAACTTTGTAATGCTCTGTAATTGCCATTAATTGTATTTGGACGTTAGGATATCACATTCACTTCTTAGTATTAACAAAAACATTTCAGGGAGAATTCAAAATGATAATATACCCTGATTAAGTTTGAAAGGGATTACTAGCGAATTCGTTTACCTAATACGATAAAGAGTACCAAATATTTGAATTAATACATTTGGTGATGAAAAATCACTGATCGCAGCTAAATAATAATTTTGCACAACATAGGAAAATGCAACAAGAAATTGGAAGGGATATTCCAATTTTTTGGTAATGCTTGTTGGTGCAGATAGATTCTTTGAACTTTTCGAAAATATTTAAGGATGATTGCATTTAATATATACTCACTCCTTCTCATTTACAATAGCAATTTTCATGTCATGGCATCGCAATGTCATGTATTATCACCCTCAGGAAATAATACGCTTTATATTTTTATTAAATGTAGGCTTACAGACTTCATTGTGGCAATGATGACAATTATAATGGTTGACGGTTTCAAAGAATTACACCAAAACATTGGAAAAAATTAGAGATATGCCATCAAAAATACAAGCTAGGAATAATGCTCTAATTTGTAACTAATTCCTGTCTTACAAAGTCGCTTAATACGATGGTGGGTTTTGTAGAAAAACTCCCAAGGGACTTGATGGACAGCCGCTGGAGTTGAATTTCTAGACGCCGGTAGCGACGAAACTTACACCAAAGGGTTCGCAAATCCGCAAGCCCGAGCTTCATGAGGGCAGGGAGACGGCAAAGCTAACATGAGAGGTAATATTAAGGGAGAAATCGTAGGCATCACCACTAGGGCACACGCGCGCATTTCGAAGCGGGATCGTTTGGAGACTCATGTGAGGAAACTCCAACGGCCGCCGATAGATGCCGGGAGGTGATGCGGCAGCAGCCCACCGTGAGTCTCCACAGCAGGGAGATTCACGGTGGGCATTGTCGGGCGGCAAGCGAAGGACAAAGTGAGACGAGAAGGAGAAGGTGGTGGGTCGTGTTGACAAAAAGGGGAATAAACAGAGCTAAGCCGTTCAGGATTCATACTAAATACGAGGAATTCCTGGGTACTTCCGGAAAAGAAGCGCATCTCCATGACAGCCACCTAATTTTGAAATTTAAAACAGCAGCACACCCAAGATATAAAAAAAAACCATAAACCCAGTAATCAACCTGAAGGTCGGTTATGGTAGAGTATGGTAGAGAAGGAAGGTGATGGTAGAGTTTACCCAATACTAAGCCCGACGGTGGGTGAAATTCACACATCAGTCTAGGGGGCCCAGTTCCTTTCCCTGTGCCGGTTATGGTTTCCCAGGAAGACCTGGTACCCGAAAAATCACATAGCTTGGCTGGAACCCTCCGTTCAGCAGTCCAACGCTCTACTCACTGGACTACCGCGACCCACACCCAAGATATAATAACACAATTAAATCATTACTTAAAAATGTTAAAATACACTATCAAGGCAAAGATTTTTATGCTATGAGGTTTACTTATTTCACATTCATCGCCGTTTCTTAGTCCTCTTACCTATGGACTTATATATATATATATATATATATATATATATATATATATATATATATATATATGTATATATACATATATATATATATAATATATATATATATATATATATACATATATATATATACATATAACGCAAGAAATAATGAAAGATGCATGGAAAGAAATAGAGGTAGGGATTAAAATCTGAGAGGAGCTCGTAAAATCTGCTAGGCTTGCTGATGACCGAGCTCTAGTTTGTCAGCCAGCCAAGGGGTTGCAAGGATTGCTGAGTGATTTGGAAATTCAGTGAGATGTGATGTAAGATAATGTGATGAGGGTTAATATAAATTAAGCAAAGGTAATTCGATTTTCCAGAAAGAGAAAGGCTAAGGTTAGATTAGTGTGGAGGGCAGAAACTACAGCTGAGGGAACATTATGTATCTCGGAAGTGTTTTGGGCCAAAATTGTTAAAGAATTAGGGATGTAAGGAGAAGAATTGCACTAGGCAAAGAGGCTTTCACAAGAAGGAGGGAGTTGACGAAAAGGACGTTCAGTAAGGATATTAAGAAAAGACTCGTAAAAACTTTAATTTGAAAAGGACGTTCAGTAAGGATGTTGAAAAAATACTCGGAAAAACTTTGATAGGTAGTGTATTTATGAACGGCGCGGAAACATGGTCACTGACGCAGGCTGATAAAAGTAAATTGGAGGTTATGAAATGTGGGTGTGGAGAAGAATAGACAAGGTGAAATGGACCGAAAGGAAAACAAATGAGTAAGTAGTATGAATTGTGAACGAGAAGATCGGAATTTTAGGAGAAATCATAAGGAGGCACGAAAATTAGATAGAGGGCGTTTTGATCGGCAGTGGGATGCTGAAAACTGTAATAGAGGGGAGAGTTTTATGCAAATTAGGAAATAGCAAGAACAGGATAGGGATACTGGACGGGATGATGGAAGGAAGGAAGTACACAGAGATGAAGAAGAACTTGATGCAGAGTAGGTTGCTGAATAGTGTTTTGTTAGGAAACAGAACGAACGAGTTCGTTCTGTTTCCTAACAAAGAAACTCAGAAAGAGACGAACAAGTTCGAGTCCCAGTCAAGGCGAATGATTTTTACGCTCTGAAATTGTTGCATTAAAATGCACATTAGCGGATGACTCCGTTAAAAGTTACTGTTGCGGCATCTCCCGCAGTTTCTTTGGAATTTGTCAAAGGGAAAACACCATACGTGTTTAAAGTTGGCTTTTAACCTCGTGGACAGTGGCGCCTCGCGCACGACTACGAATGCATGTG
This sequence comes from Hetaerina americana, assembly GCF_022747635.1. NCBI lineage: Eukaryota > Metazoa > Arthropoda > Insecta > Odonata > Calopterygidae > Hetaerina > Hetaerina americana. The sequence goes on from NW_027286741.1 coordinate 10,506,559, forward strand.
ACATTGTATGTACGGTATTTCGTCATAACATCTAGTTCCTTTAAAAGCCCCAAAATTTCAGAGTTTAAGAGGACGTCTCGGTAGCTTAAGTGGCTAAAGCACTCGACCGGATATTGAGGGATCTGGGTTCGAGTCCCAGTCAAGGCGAATGATTTTTACGCTCTGAAATTGTTGCAGAAAATATCGTATTTATGTCCATCCAAAACCTACCTAAACTGGTTGATTAGCTTATGTGAGCGTGTGTGTGTGTATGTATATATATATATATATATATATATATATATATATATATATAGTCTCTCTTGAAGAAGGCCTCTGAGAGGGCCGAAAGCTCGAACAATTTACCGTGTGAGTGTTCTTTTAAATGTGTCTATTCTTTTCTATTTGTGTTATATTGTGTCAGCCCATTATTGTGCCGCTCGTGTGAGTTTTTCCGTACAATCGTATATATATATATATATATATATATATATATATATATATATATATATATATATATATATATATATATATATATATATGTATGCATGCATGTGTGTGTGTATATATATATGTATATATACATGTATGTATGTGTATATATATATATATATATATATGTCTGCATATACATACTTATATTCTTGGGAATAATAAAAGAGGTGACTTCCATCATTTACTACTACTCAACTTGGCCTTACTCAATTGTTTTTTAGCGTGAAAACGTCATTCAATGGTCGCCCCAATGGGGTCAGATGCCTTTGCCGCCTCACTGAGGAACAAACGCAGCGCGGACAAACTTTCATCTGGCTTCTAAGCTTCGACATATCTGGCATATGAGACCCTGTTAAGACCAATTACCATCGCTCCCGCAAGAACAGCTCTAGGGGTCATTGGAACGCACAAGCCCTTCCACCGCGTCAAGGTTAGAGTCTATGAAATGGTACTTTCTTCCGTCTAAGTCTTTGGAAGAATGAATGAACCCAGACTTCGGCAAAATGAATTACAAAGAGTTAAATATTATATTAATATTAGCAACAAAGCAACATATTAATTATATTATTATATTAATATTAGCAACAAAGTTTGCAGGGGAAGGCTGAAATTGGTGCGCTGTACATCAAAGTAGCAGCCTTTATCGGGAAGTAAGAAGGGAAGATCTATCCTTATAGTTAGAAATAAATCGGGTATGATAGTAGTTGATACAGAAAAGATCCAAGAGAGATGGAAGTAAAACTATATGTAGAAGAATGTTATGGTAAATAAATTAGGCCAACAAAGTTAGACATAGAAAAGGAACATGACGTAGAGGACGATAGCTTAGGTCCAGACATACTCGAAATGAGATAGAAAGGGGATTAATTGAGATGAAATCAAATTAGGCCGCCGGGGTAGACGACATTCCTGCAAAACTGTTGAAAGGTTCATGGAAACATGAGAGTAAGAGTCTATATGGACTAATTCGTAGTATCTCTGAGGAAGGAATCTGGCTGGAAGGATTTGTTAGGTCAGTGTTAGCTCTTATTCCGAAAAAGGTAAAGTCTAAATCATATGAGGACCACAGAACAATAAGTTTGATATCGATAAGTGATATCAGTTTGATATCATTAGCAAATGTTGTTCTCAAAATAATCGACAAAGGGAGAGAGTACGATGAATAACTATTTAGGGGATGATCAGTTTGGGTTTAGGAAGGGGAGAGGTACGCGTGATGCCATTGCAGTAATTTGATCACCAATCGAGAGGAATATAGAATACAACAAGGGTGTATTTATAGGGAATGGGATTTTGAAGACTGTAATAGAGGAGAGAATGTTAAACAAACGAGGAAAGGGCAGGAACAGGATTTGAGTGTTGGTAAGAATGAAGAGAGGAAGGAAGTACATATAGATGAAGAGGGACTTGTTGTAGAGCATGATGTGCGATTGTGTTGTATTAGGAGTCACACAACATTTATTTGTTTATTCTGTGCATTCAAAACTTACCATAACTGGTAGATTACCTTATTATACCAGGAATCATAGACTCGACATAGCCTCTACAAAAGTACATAATATTTTAATTGACCTTTTAAATCTCAATTTGTTCAATAGTAAATGATGCATAACATAAAAACAAGTTCCATTTCTCAATTACAGGTACCTGAATATAACCAACCACCATAATATGGATCCACCCGGAGGTGGGTTCTGTGAGGCAAGAAACAATAAAACGACTTTATAGCTTCACCTAGCTAACAGAGGGATAATGGATGCACGGGGCTCGGTAAACTGGATGGCGTGTCGGGATCTGTAGCGAGGGAGGAAAGGACACTGTGGCCGACGAAATCCTAACACATCTGATATGAAAAAGAGAAAGTAGAATCGAAGGAGTTTTATTATGGTAACATAGGGACATAAAACCTTGAAACTCGTAAGCACAAGTACACATATGTTAGGTGAAACGGTATGCAAAGTGGCGCTTCTCAGAAAACGAGGGGAAGACCCAGGAGATAGCATTTTTCAAGGGACGGATTGAGCCAGGCGAAATACTCGTCGGTGCGACGAGAATACCTTGGAGGGAAACGGTCACATAACTGGGCATTACCCTCGAAAAGCGCTTGCAGATGAAATGCCACGCGAAACGCACTGCCGCCTTTTCTGCAAACTGGAGGTGCCAACGACAGCCGATCCTTGGTCACTAATACATCACGGTACGAAGAAGGCTACTTCTCTATCAAGCCGTCCCTCGTCCGATAATTTTGTATGTTGCACCGGTTTTGTCGGGTGTCATGAACATAGTCGCGAGGAAAATCCTCAGCGTGGTGGATAGAAACAATCTCGGAGCGACGCTGAGGAATTGGCAGATCCAAAAAAATGCAGAATTGATGGAGCTCTCCGGAATCTCGCCGCTGGAGGAGATGCTGTAAACAAGATGCCGAGATTTTCTTCGCCAATCGGTGAATTTATTCCAAATGGAAATCCCCGGAATCCCGAATTTTGCGGTTCTCCCATGGGACAGGCATCCACGATCTCAATCGGGCACCCGTATCCAGACAGACCAACGGTCCTCCAAGCGGAGGCAACTAACGCCCTTCGGTAATCCTCCGAAATAGTGTCGCAACCGACCGCGGTTGCGACTTCACAGCGACGTTGGCGTCATAAAATTTCCGAATGTAATTATCGCTGAAGAGCCAAGAAGCTAGCCAGAGAAAAGAGCACGGCGCAAATATTCAGCCGCCTATTACCAAACGACGCATGTTAGGATACCTCAAAGGAAAAAAGGAGCAAATAAAAAATTTTATGTATATATATATATATATATATATATAAATAAATATATATATATATATATATATATATAGTACAATACACAGTAAAACACAATATAGAAACACAAAAAAAAAACACTCACACGTTATTTCTTGATATTTCGACGGAAACAATCCGTCTTCCTCTGAAGATATAGAAGTAATGACTGCCATTACTTCATAATGAGATTACTTCATATTTACTAAATAATGAGAGTCATTACTTCTATATCTTCAGAGGAATAGATAATGAGATTACTTCATATTTACTAAATAATGAGAGTCATTACTTCTATATCTTCAGAGGAAGACGGATTGTTTCCGTCGAAATATCAAGAAATAACGTGTGAGTGTTCTTTTTTTGTGTTTCTATATTGTGTTTTACTGTGTATTGTACTATTCGGCACTTCTGTGTTACGTCTACGAAAGCATATATATATATATATATATATATATATATATATATATATATATATATATATATATATATATATATAAGAACTGTATAGTGAAGAGCTTCGACCGACAAAGTTAGACGTGGAAAAGGAACATGACATAGAGGAAGACAGCTTAGGCCCAGGCATTCTAGACGATGAGATAGAAAGGGCATTAAGGGAGATGAAACTAAATAAGGCCGTGGTGATGGATAAAATTCCCGCGGAACTTTTAAAATGCTCAGGAAAATGTGGGAGGAAGAGGCTATATGGGCTGATTCGTAGTATCTATGAGGAAGGAATCTGGCCGGAAGACTTTGTGAGATCAGTTTTAGTTCCTATTCCGAAAAAGGTAAAGGCTACATCATGTGAGTACTACAGGATATTAAGTTTGATATCCCACGCACCTAAAGTTGTTCTCAGGATCATTAACAAAAGGATAGAAAGTAGGGCTAATGATTGCTTAGGGGATGACCAGTTTGGGTTTAGGAAGGGGAGAGGTACGCGTGATGCCATTGCAGTAATGAGATTATTAATCGAGAGGAATATAGAACACAACCAGGAGGTATTTGCCTGTTTCGTAGATTTCAAAAAAGCGTTTGATAGAGTGAATTGGGAAAAACTAATTAGTATATAGCAGAAAAAGGAATAGATTGGAGGGAAAGGAGGCTAATCCGCAACCTGCACATGTCTCAGACTGCTCAGGTGCGGGTGGGAAACGGGGAACCCGGTTGGGCAATGTTAGGAAGAGGTGCAAGGCAGAGTTGCCCATTATCACCGTTGCTATTCATCTTGTATGCAGAGGAAATGATCAAAGAGGCATGGGAAGAGCTGGAGGTAGGAATGAAAGAAAGGCGGGGAATTCGTAAAATCAGTTAGGTTTGCTGATGACCAAGCTTTAGTTTGTCAGTCAGCCAAGGGTCTGCAAGCATTGCTGAGTGAATTGGAAATTCAGTGCGACAGGTATGGGATGAGAATCAATATTAATAAAACAAAGGTTATGCGATTTTCTAGAAGGAAAAAGGCTAAGCTTAACATTAAAATAGGAGGGCAAAAACTAGAGCAGGTAGAACAGTTTACGTATCTCGGTAGTGTTTTGGACCAACACGGTCGAAGTAGTATGGACGTAAGGAGAAGAATTGCGCTAGGCAAAGAGGCTTTCACAAGGAGGAGGGAGTTGATGACGGGGACGTTGAGTAAGGATGTTAAGAAAAGACTCGTAAAAACTTTGATATGGAGCGTAGCTATATACGGCGCGGAAACGTGGTCATTGAAGCAGGAGGATAGACGTAGACTGGAGGCTTTTGATATGTGGGTGTGGAGAAGATGGAGAAGGTGAAATGGACAGAGAAGAAAACAAATGAGGAAGTACTTGGTATGGTGGGCGAAGAGAGGGGTTTGTTGGGAGCAATCCTATGGAGGCAGGAAAAGTGGCTGAAGGGGTTATTGGCTGGCAGCGGGATGTTGAAGACTGTAATTGAGGGGAGAATATTAGGCAAACGAGGAAAGGGAAGGAACAGGATAGGGATGTTGGACGGGATGAAGGGAGGAAGAAAGTACTCAGAGCTGAAGAGGGACCTGATGTAAAGTAGGATGTTTTGTTTTGCAAGCGGCCACAAATTATTTAATTAGTAATTATGTCCATCCAAAAACCTACCTTAACCGGTAGATTACCTAATAATATATATATATATATATATATATATATATACATATGCCAGTTTTGTGAGGAGAGATGTAGAGAGAACGAGCGTTACTGGAGTAATAGTTTCAGAGTAATATATATTGGATGACGGCAGTCAACGTGAATTAGCCGTAGTACTACGTAGAAAACTGAAAAGAGAGGGATTGATTAATATAGATTGCCTGTATGATAAAATTAAATCGGTAGAGATCAAAGCAGACCCTTCCAATCTAGCGGTGATCATGGTGTGCATGCCGAAAAGTAGTCTCTGAGAGGAAGGAGTAGAAAGGGTGTATGATCAATTCAAATAATAATAACCGGAAATTTACCGTTCAGATGCGCCTAACCTTAGTGGGGGGTTGGAAGGCAGCGGTAGACGGATGGATGGATGGGGGAGTGAAGGGGGACTACTGTTAGTACATAGTCTAGGAGAAAGAAGTCAACTACTGAAGCAGTTGGCTTCTTTCTCCTAGAAAAATGGGTTTTAATTATAACGACCATGTGGTTGTTTGAGTTTAATGCAGATTCAGGTCATAAAAACTTCAAATGGACTAGGAGGTGAAAAAGAGTGCCAAGGTTTAATGTTCAATCTTTAACAGAAATAAGAATTAAGAAGAAAAAGCAAAAAATTAATAAATATGTAATTGATATTAAGGAAATAAAAATGGATGGCTGAAAGCTGAGTGGATCTTAAGAACTGAATATAAACCAGTGGAAGAAACAATAGGAATGGTAAACAGAGAATTAAAATCAAATTAATATGGGCCACAGGGGTTTTGATCAAAATGGATGATAGAAGGAAATGCAATATCTTTACGAAATTGTGGAGAATAATGTACAGAGAGTTAGAATAATACGAAGAGTCAAATAATTTCAAAAGGTCAAATGTATATTTTAAAAATATCGACACGATTATACAAAGAAAATTCAGGCACAAGGAAAAATCGAAGGGCTTAATAATATTGGAAATGGAAAAATATTCAGGATGTAGCTATGAAAAAACTATACCAACCATAAGATGATGCCGTATGCGAGATCTCCTAATAAATTCACAGTTAATTTATTAACAGATCCTGAAAGAAAAAGAAAAAGAGCTTCACGGTGAAGACACTAGGGCGGTCAATTTAGAAATAGTACGTTATTACGACATAGGCGAGGAGAGCTTTGATCGAGGAATGTTAGATAGCTGAGAAACTTTTTCTCTTATAATTTTCTATGACCAGCGCACTTATGGCAAAGTATGAATAGTACTTAAACTACAACGGATATGCCCGCATGTCTAGTTAGAATTTCTTTCAGCATGTAATTTTTCGCCATAGCTATATCTTCACTAACTCTTAGAGTGTCTTCCTAATTTGTTACTCTCCCAATTTATTCTATCATTCTTCCGGGGAATCATATTTTAACCGTATTTCAATACCTCTTTGGTCACCCAGAAAACCAAGGTACCTAATAAATTAAATTAAATAGGTACAAGAGAGGGACCAAAAAAATGCTCTTTTTCAAGCAATGAAAAAATTACATAGAAATATTACGTTGAAATCCAAGAAAAAGTCGCATGGCTGGATATGAGATTTCACCAAAACGTAATAAAAGAGTAGAATTAATGATTTGTTTTCCTCTAGTTCTCAGGTTCTGATTTGTATTTTAATTTAGGGGAAAAGAATTCTTCACATGCCAATCCGGATGCTAATTTCCTTTCCCCGTATACTTTTCGCTACCACAATATGATATAAGTTGCAGTTGCAGTTATTAGAGGAGGAGATAGACAGATACACGTATGGTCATTTTCGCCATTAGGGTTAGGTAGTCGTAGGTTCAAGGAATATGGATGGGTGGAAACCTGTCGTCGACATTAGCCTACTCTTAACGAAAGGCCTTATGGGTCTCAGAGTTGAGCGTCCTTTCCGACGGACGACATTATTCACTTGAAATGACCAACAATAATCCAGAATTATCCCTCTTGCGGCATACTTTAATTCCTTAGGTTTTCATTTATCCGAGAAGTTAACTTGCTCGTATATCTACATACATACTATGGATTCCAACGCAGGAATGTCTCCAAAGGCATGACTTTCAGTGCTGGTGCATAACCGTTATTTACGAAGCAGGCACCATTCCTTCTGCCTTCTTCATTTCATAAATTTGATCCTTCTGAGATGGGTACCCAAGGATATTGTGGGACATTACGCGCAATCACATTGACCTTCCTCGTCATTTTTATTTGAATAATTCCCCAGTATTTGCTCGCAGATTTAATTTCTTTGTAATCCTTTTTCTCAAATATTTCGAACACGCTCGCTCGGTTAGGATCTCAAACTGCCCCTTTTGCCCAATTAATGCCAAATACTACGAGCAATGATTTAGCTTGGGCCAGCATTGTTTCAGGGGTGATTAAATTCTAAGAGTACTTCATAGAGTACTCAAAAGCTTAACTTATCGTTAAGGCTATAACTATAATTTTTCGAAACTGCAAAAGAAGGATTCCGTCGAATAAAAATGAGATAGGAAAATTTCACTCTGAAAAACTCACTAAATGTAAACTAAAGCACATAGACCTTGGAAATTCCCATTTCATCGTGGCTGTGAATAAGGGAGCCTTAATGGCTCCGCACGAGTTCTCAAATTTTATATTACGTACCTCCCCTCCCCCCATCCCTCTTATCTCCCTCCTATCCATTCCCTTCCCACCCCCCGCACCCTCTCTCTCTCTCCACTCCTTCAGGAGCGATACCAAAAATCCAGTCCGCCTCTCGACGGAGCGAACCCGAGCAGCTTGTTTGCATATCCAACCGCCTATTCACAACATTTGAAGTTCTCCCTCGTCTCGTTCCTTTTTTTTTGTTTAGTCGCTCTATAATTTGGGAATCGAGTGAGAGGGCCACGATGACTCCTCGGCAAGCGTTAATGAACCCACTCGACCCGGTTGGGTCACCCCTCCGCGCCGCCCCAACACCAGCGCCCACGAACCAACCACGAAGCTTCCGATGCTCTCCTCCTCACCCTCCTTACAACCCTCCCCTTCCCCCAACCCTTCACCCCTCCTTCCATCCCCTCACTCACGCACAAGTGTCCCCGTGCTCCGGGCGTGGCACACAATGATAATCCCAAACCCATTCAGCGAATTAATTGAGACCACATTTCTCCTGGCGAAAATAATTATATTTTTTTCGACCCGAGCAACCGCGATACAGTACATTCCTGTCTTTCTTTGACGGTGTACCTTGAAAAAAAAAATCAAAACAATATCTCCCAACTCACAGTTCATTCTCTCGTCGTGTTTCCAGCTTCCTTTTTTTATTTCTCATTCTCTTAATTGTGGAGAAATAAATGAAAACAGCAAACTCCAGGACTCAGTTGCACTAGACCTCTCGCCCTTTCCTCTCGTCTTTCCCGCTTTTCCCTCCCTCGTCCACCCGTCAAAACTTCCAGTGCCCCCTCGCACAATAATTCTGGTTCTACGCACAAAATAATTGCTTCGTTCGGCCCTGTGGATTCTAAGAATTAACATTTCGCTCGAATGTCGTAACAACCTGTCCAGTTAAAACACGTCGCTGAAGCGAGTTACGAAGTTGTTCAGCAAGGCGATTAATGCTTACTAATAAGGAATTTCCGTTCATTTATAGCACATAAAATGTTGAAATAGTTTTAAATCCCTTGTTCTAGCAGATAACTATACTTTGGAACGAAATGTGTAATACACACATTTAGTCCAAATCCGGGCAGCCCGTAACATTGGTGAATTCCATTTCAAAATAGTGTAATTTTTTAAACCTTTAATGTTACACATGTGGGAGCATTCAATTTAGAGTGAATACAATTTGTTGACATCTCGCCCTTTATTTCACCAAACAAAATAATAGTAAACATTTTCATGGTAGATTTATGGTATTTTCTCACATGGGTTGAATCTGCGTATACTACTGAAATCGCAACTTCACATAAGTCCGAACGCCGGTGACGAGAGCGTAACCAATGATAGCTTACAAGGCCCCCGCAAAGCTACTACCGTGAACCCCACCGCTAAACAGGGTGACCCAATACCGGACTACCATCTCCAAATTGTTACGCAAAGATACTCATAGGTGTATAATTAACTTAAAGTTGGAAATGTCTTGAAATCAGTTTCACGTGCGCTAATGAATTAGTTTCTTTCACGCAAGACTCTCCACGGGAGGGTAACCAGGAATAATCATGGCCAGATAAGAATCCGAGCAATCAATGGCTAACAACCAGGCTACAAAGTGGTATCAGCGTTACCTGCACGGCATTTTCTATTGTGTTATCGTTTGCGGAATAGATTACTTTTTCAACTTTTGTGAGGTGTGGAGTTCTCAATTTAATCTCTCTAGTCCTTATAACAATTAATCAACTTATTGCAGTCCTGTGAGGTGGCTTTGCATGTATATAGCATCATGAATCAAAAGTTTGCTTCTGATGTACCCAGGATATTTTTTAATATAATTTACCCCCCGATTTGTGATTGATTTCCAACGCAAATTTTCTAATTATCTAATTACACAATGTTGATAATAACTACCTGTTAAAAGTACTCCCCTTCGATGCCGTTGATTTAATTCGGATATTAAACCTACATCTTGTTCATCCAATAATTTTACGAGTGACACATTTCATGTGAGTCTAAACTATCCATGAGTGCTTGGCTCTGGCTATCATCGGTTGAAGGCAGTAACAGACATTTATCTAAGGCTTGGTTTGTTACGTGAGGATAGTTTCCACCTGATACTAACCCTCATGCGTGGTGTAAAAGTAACGCATGTGAAATCTACACACGTAAATTCTCTCTCTGTGCCGCATGAGAGGATCTACAGGTATGTAGCACCCGACAATTAACGCAGCTTGGGTAAAGCTCAAGGTACCAAAAGACATCATTCGGAATCGAACCCAGGTCGTCCTAAAGCCCAGCCCTCTACCCACTACTAGCATTACTCGGCCGACTACATCTATCAACCAATTTCAGCATAAATGTATCATTGGGTTAATAAAAATTCTGTTTCATCTCTATTAAGGTCAATTTTATTACAGCTTCAGGCTAGAGGCGTGGGTTTTATTTTGTATTGAAGCGTACAGATTTTCTGAACAATTTATTTTAACGTACATTTTTCAGGAAAATATTATTATGGTTTCTTTGTTAGTCATATAAAAGACATTCTTTGCCTCCAAAATTGATCTACCACGGCCTAATAATAATAATTTATCCATCGCAAATAGAATCACGCACACACACACATACACAAACACACACACACACACACACACATATATATATATATATATATATATATATATATATATATATATATATATATATATATATATATAGATATATATATATATATATATATATATATATATATATATATATATATATATATATAGATATATATATATATATACATGCATCAATTTCAAGGCAATAAATATAGGTATAAAAAATAACAGACAAATAGATTGCAAAATTACAATTGGAAAAGGTGATATGATTCCAATTGTGGACTAACTCTCCTCTGCTGGGTTTTGCATACATGAAATTAATTTAAGTATTTAATTTAACAAACACTTATTTTAGTTCCAAATAAAACTGATTAATGAAATATGTTTAAAGATATGGGTAGGAAAAATTATTTTTAAAAACATTTTTTGGCAATGATCTTCGGTTTGGTGATTGCATGGGAAAGATACGCGCCTAGCGGACGACGCTACGAAGAAAACCAAGCCTTGGTCCCTCGCAGCAGGTAAGAAAATGATAAAAGTTCAAAAACTGCCAAATCTAGACTGTTTTATGCATTTTGAGAAAGTTTGTTGAATGTATAACTCACTGTCAAATTTACGTGATTAGAAGAAACAAATTTTAAAAATTGTTTGCATCTCTCCAACACGTGAGTATTTGTTTTATTTCAGTATATCACGAAAATTCTTCAAATAAGAGTTAGAAATTTTAAGAAATTTTTCATTTAAGCAAATAAAAACTGCAGATTATATGTGTTTGCATAGAATTTCGTTTTCGTTGAAGGATGGTGACGTAAAAATTTGTGCATCGTAAATGTAAAAAAATGCTCGTGAGAGTTTATACTCAAGTATTTAAAATTAACCTAAACAAATCACACTCATGCAGGTTTGAAACCAAAGTAAAATGGAAGTAAAATAACTTTAAGTACGGAGTAGGTAATTGTAATATGCAAAAATTATAGGGTAGAGGTACATTTGTAATTCTTGATCGATGTTTCTACCAGAGTCCACGTTCTTAAAGAATTGCGCAAAAAAATCTTGCAGAATGGAAATTTCTGTAAACAATGTAACATTTTAATACAGTTGTTTTTGACCTATCATTATCTAGTTAATCAATCATTGAATCGTAGCTTAAGTCGCGTGAATTCCCACGTTTAAATTTAATTAACTATATTCCACCTTTAAATCTACTAATATGGAAGAAAATATATGACATCGTTCGTTGCACATATGTTTTGACAAAATTTAGCACTTAAGTTGTTGATTTTAATATTCCAAATTAATTTTATTTGTGCTGATACCATTCATCGTATAAACCGTCCATAGGTAAATACTAACTTGGGTATCTTTACTTCGGAATATGATAAGCTAATATCAATTCCAAAGGAGATCACTAGGAAAATATGGCTAGCGAAATTGTGTTTGCCTTTCGATAGTTGATGCATTTTTCACCGTGCCTTAAAAATGCAGTTTCTGGTAAAATAACTTGGTATTTCCAAGGCCTGGGGAGAGAGTAGTCCACACACTATTTTTTCAAAGTCTATGGAAGTTAATGAACGTGAAAAAAATTATTTCTTCCCGAGAAACTTCTTGAAACCCTGTCTCAAAATACGTCGTCGTTTTGCAAAGGAGGCTTTTTATTGCGTTTCTCGGTATAAATTGAATCATTCTTTAAGAACTTTCATTGGAAGATACCCAAGAAAGAGTTTCATGTTTCTTTCTTCTCTTTCCTTTCAGTGGAAATTCTAACGAAGGAGAATTCCCCGTAGCTGGAATCAGCCATTTGAAGTCACTCGTTTCAAAACCTTTTATCCATTTTTATCCCCGAAATGTTCCAGAGTTTCCATATAAAACTTTCTGACATAATCCATCCCATTTATATCTCTCAGTTTTAATTGGTAGGTATGGTCTTTTGCTTCCACATGAAACGGTTTCTTTAGAGAATTTTAATTTTGTGATCCGATGTCGAGCAACAAATTCTATTCCAAAGACAATTTGTAGGAAAGAAATCGGGAAAAATGTCATGGCAAGTGTATGCTGAACTTTTTTCAGCGAAATACGTTAGTTGTTTCAAAAAACTTAAATTCTCAAATGGAATATCGATAAATTCTATTTAAAATTAACTCTAATGTCACAGTTAAGATTTTAGGATTTACATTCTTTCATTGCCAGATGCAGGCCAATGGTCAACGTATGCCCTTAGTGTTCATATGAATGAAATAAACGCTTTAATTTTTATATTTCGCATACTAAAACCCGGTTTTTTAGGCTATTTTGTGTTTGCTCTGATATAATATTAGTATTTTTAATCACAAAGTTGTAGAAATATCTCAGATAGCTTGCAAGCTTCAAATTTTCTGGATGGGTTATCGTTTGCTGAATGCCTTCAAAGGAGTACTTCAAAGCTCAATTAGGAGAGTACCTACTCGTATTCCCCTCATCGCTACCGCTAAACCAATGATGGCTCCCAGTCCTTGTAAATTCTGTCAAGCTTTTCCTAAGCACCTTGAAGTTTACCAATTGGCGCCCATTCTAAGGTATTAGTAAACCATAAGTCGATTATTTAATTGCATACGTGTTCGATATCACCTACAACATTCCGTTTTAAAGATTGAATATGCATCTGGTAGTTTCTATCAATTTTCTGTATTGCGTTCTATTTTATCTCGAGTCCTTATCATTTACTTAATAGATCTATTTTTCCTCTATCTTCTGTGACCTATTGAAATACATTCGAGGCATGGAAAAATATCTACAGTTTACAATATCTCATTACAATTTATAAAATAAATTTCCACTACCACATCAGCTCTTTAGTAACAGATAGTAGTGAAAATAACCCAAGAAATTAAATTCCTAAATCAAACAATCAATGGGCAAAGTTCTTTTGAATGTGAAAATGAACCATTATTGCCAACTAAATTCATTTCACAAACATTCATTTTGCTGCAGTATACATTGCTCACCCTACGCAAAAATACCGATTAATACAGCAATCCTACAAAAGATTCTGCTGACTAAGCGAATTCATTACCAAACATAACTTATAGATTATACGTGTGATTAAAAGTATCTCGATCATTGTGATTCTTAGCATAATAGATACGTGTGGTTTTCCATTGTGATAAGTTCTTTCAATGTTCCTTAGTGAAGGCAGGTCCCTTCCAAGTGGCCCTTTACGTGAAATGTCACCGTGTATTTGCGATGGATAGTATTAGTTGAATCCAATTTTTTTCATTCCCAATATCTTGCGTACTGAATATGAAAAAACTAAGTGTTGCACTGAAATAGTCGTATTTCAGTCAAATAGTCATTTATCATATTTTTTTTCGTATTATATACTCCTGCCAATATACATTTGGTAATTATGAGAAGTGTAAGAAAAATTTCCCAACCAGCGACAAAATTCCTAATTGTACTGTCTCTGGGCTTAAGATCCTCGATAACCATAATGTTAGACGCTCGAATTACTCAGTTTCCATCTGGACACACTCATTTTTTTATTAGCTCTCTCCACCTCCTTTCTTCAGTATTCATGCCTTAACGACTTTTGCACTAACTATCTCCTCACTCGGATAATACTCTGCCGGTACAGAACGCGACAAGACTTAATGGGAAGCAATTTCGTTTTCTTTCTTTTTCCTCCGGTTGAGGAGAGAGGATAGGAAAACTGCACACGCCACCTATATTCCACCCCGAGTAATAATATAAGACGTCCCGGCCCATCGCTTGTACCTGGCGAGATAACTCGCGGTTCAGCGAGAGGATGGCGGGTTGTGGGAGGGGTGAAGGGGGTGGGAGCGAATGCCTCCCGGTCATGCTAGTGAATCGTCTATTTCACTCGTGCTGTAAGTGGTGGGAGGGCTGCTGAATCGACAGGTTGCCGCGGACAGACAACCTTTTACCGCACTTTTCCCAATCAGTTTGGAGTTATATTATGGACAAACATCCACAAAATAACTCACGACGCGCAAGGAGTAAATTATACAAAGAGAACGCAATAAAACTAGGCGCATAGTGGCTGGATACAAATGGTAACAACCCTGAATGCTCTGGTGTTGATGATGAAATGCACACGAAAGACTAATTCAAAGTTCAATGCATTTTCGACGACTTATTTAATGGAAATATAGAATGACGCTGTGGTGAAATGCAGCACGCCAATCTAAGGGGAGTACCTTCGATAGAGATACTTACGTTCCTATTTAAAATGAAATACTCGATAATTTAACAAGAGAGAGTTTGAAAAGGATAAATCCTATGTGCAGGCTTTATCCTTTTCAAACTCTTTCTTGGCCTCCATCTTGGCCATGGCTGTAAATGGCAGAATCAAGTCAAGAATCAGCTCATAAGTCATAATATTTTAAGCACAGCTATTAAGGAGGAATATAGTACCCAAAAGGAGACCGTGGAGGAGATAATCAGAAGAGATCGATGATCGACACTTGAGCGAATAAATTGCCAGATAAAAAGGTATTCGACGTAAGAGATACGACTGGAAAGATGTTTGAGAGAGAAGATTGATTACTTTTCATTGCCATTACTAAAGTAAAGCCACACATTCGGAATCAAGTGAAAGCTAAAAATAACACTTTTTTTTGTTAATATTTCTAAATAGTCACTTCTCTTTACATTTTTTAAAATAGTAAAAATTATCAATATTTAATGACATCCTACAAAGTTTTATACATACAGTAACTTGTATATTATAGCTAATATGGCAAAATTGTTGGCAATTTTGGAATATGGAGTCCACTCTACCTAAGAATTGCGACCATTTGAGGGTTCAGGTATTTTACTGGCCAATGAAATAGGACCTAAATAACTAGCTATTACAAGAGTCAAAGTTTTTCAAGATCGAAACATCACTTGGTGGGGATTCATTAGAAATAGCCAACAAAATGTTATTAAAGTTCAGTATTTACGAGAACTTCACATTGTACGTATTTACCTATGAAACACAAAAAAATAACAATTTTACTCTTCCTTCGTTTCTGAGCGACCGAACGAATACTCCTTCAATTAGGGAAAATGGAGGCCAAGGATAACATTGAAGTTTCATGATTAGTAGTAGGATCTATTAAATCCATGAATTATCATACTTTTCTACAAAATATAAGCAATATAATAGTTTTTAAATAATTCTGAGGTAATCAGTATCTCATTCTTAGCTTTTCGTGATGACTATGCATGATAAATTACATCAGTAAATGTTTGGCCATATTAGTACTAGAACTAGGAATTTAGACCACTTCAGAGTAAGAAAAACTGAGCATAAAACGCGAAAATTGGGCTTTTCTTGAGTTTATAACTGTGTAAATATTAAAAAAGATGATGCATGTAGATAAATAATCAAGAAAGACGCTCACGAGAAATTCAAGTTACAGAGGCCATTTAACTAACATGTTAGGGCGTTGGATGACGAGCAATCATAATGGAGAAGGGGGATTGGAAAACTGCAGTCACCCAAAGTTAAGATTGAATTACAATATGATGAAAATAATGAAATAAATCCAAGAACTGGGATTTTAACCAATATTTACAGGGCCCCAGTCATTGTATTGGAAAGCGGATAAGAATGAATAAGGATGATTTTAAGAGCTCTACCGCTGTAGCCTCTGTTATTTCAGCGATAAGACAGTTCACTTTTCACATAGCCCACTTTTTTCATCCTCCTCCGCACCAACATATTAAATGTATCTGAATGGCTTGCTCTATTGCCTCAAGAGCCAAGTTGCTGGCGATGGTGCTAGGTTAGGTGGGAGAGGTGAGGGGATAGCTGGGAGAAATCATGACGAGATCGGGAAATTGAATGCAGAGAATGTTTATTGGCGATGGGATGGGGGAGACTGTGATAGAGGGGAAATGTTAGGCAAACAGGGAAGGAGCAGGAATAGGATAGGAATGCTGGGTGAGGTGAAGGGAGGAGTTTAAGGAGGTGAAGAGGGGTTTGTTGTAAAGTAGGATGTTGGGTTGTGTTTTATTGGGAGAGACAAGAGAGCTATTTGGTGCCCATCCAAAAACTACCTTAACCGGTGGATAACCTATAATAATATCTAAACTCAATGGCATTAAACATTTGCCCCACAGTTCTTCCACATATACTTTTTCCGCTTTGCTTGAATCTCACTTGAGACAAGTAAGACTTTCCCTGCCAAATCTTCTATGGTGAATGAGCATTTCTATAAAATAATAATAAATATTGAAGAATTGTCTCAAAACTCACTTGGTATAATCATGAATTTATCACAGTCTATCGAAGAATACGAGTAGTAAATTCGAAAATGACAAATACGCTAAAAAATCCCACTTTTCAAAAAAAAATAATGTAATGATTAAAAATATTCAATTATTAGACTCCAGTGGGTTAAGCCTTTTGCAAGTCCAGGTAAAAAAGCTGCGATGGCTCCGACTCCCATCTCTTCGAGAGTCGTCACCTGACATTGCAATTTTTTGGCATTTAAATCGGAGGATAAACAATGACTAATATAACAATGAACAATTTTCAAAAACACTCAAGCCCTAGATGGAGGAATTGAATTCGCGACTTTCGGGTTGGCTTACTTCACGTATATAATAAAGGAACTCAAAGCCAAAGAGTGGGACCTGGTCGAAAGTTTGGATGTGGTTTCCCTATTCAAATACGTGTCTGTCGACGACTCGATCGAATGCATCGGGCGCCTAACCAGCAAGGCTCTACCAAATTGCATAACGGATCTCACCGTATTCTGTCTACAGAATTCTTATTTTCTGTGGGATGGTCTTTATTTCTAGCAAACTAAACGTCGTAGCAAACTTACACATGAAAGAATACAAACAAGGGACCATAAAGTTATCCAACAGGAAACCAGAATATTCCAATAAATTCTTTGAGTGACCACACGGTAAAGATGATCTCCAAAAGTTTCTTTAACATCTGAGCCGCAAGGAATCTTCTGTAAAAACTAGAGTTTAAGTAAAAAAAGGATGACCTGCAGCCATTTCTCGACGGGCTGGTAAATAAGAAACTAGATGGGAAACTAGGATATTAGATCTTTGAAAAAAGGATCGAACGGATAGCTCTTTGTTTGCGCTCCCAACAGTATGTAGGCTAAATGAACGAGCTAATATGCGACCTTTCTCTATTAAAATTGTATTTAAATATGTTTTTGAATAGAGGAACCACATACAACTAGTCTAATAGACTACAGGGTGAGTTCCAGAAATAATGCAATTGAATTTCCCGCGCCGCTCCTAATGATCAGAGTGGAATCAAATCACTTGGAGTAGGTAAGGGGACGCAAATTTTTACCACCAAACTGGTCTCAGCGTTTTCCAGGCTGTGGAAGTGGCAGGAAAACAGTTCTTGCAAACCTCTGTGTGCCGACCGTGTCACGAAAAAATTGAATTGACGATCGGACAACGTTACCCGACTATTAGGTTTTGCCTTTAACTGAAAATATCTCTTGATGAGACTGAAAAAATGAATTGTGAAGGTTGCGGGGACTTTGCCCCGTCGTAGTCGCGAGTTTAGAGGTGGTTAAAGACCTTAAAAGAGGGCCGGGAAAAGGTTTACGACGAAGAACGCTCTGGACGGCCGTCAACCAGCAAAACCGACAACAATGTGGCTCGTGTTCGACAATTGTTGACTCTGACCATAGATTGAGTATTAAGATGGTTGCCAATGAGCTTAACTTGTCGTCCCTTGCTCTTTTGCATTGCGACTGAAGATTTAGCGATGAGGAAAGTGTGCGCCAAGCTCGTGCCCAAGGTGTTCTCGAACGACCAAAAGACCAACCGAGCGGATATTTCAAGTGATTCTTTGCAAAGCATTGGAAATGAACAACGTCATCACTGGTGATGAAACTTGTCTTCTTGAATACGACCCAGAAACAACACGCCAAGTTCTGAGTGGTATACCGACCAGTCCCTCAAGCCCAAAAATGCAAGAATGAGCAATCGAAAAGGAAAACAATGCTCATTGTCTTTTTTGTCAATAAAGGAGTGGTTCATTAGGAGATTTTTCTTCAAGGACAGACAGCCTACTACGTGAAAGTGCAGCCAAGACTTCGAAAAAGGGGCATCAGGACGAGAAAAAACATCTCCGCTACCTGGCAATTCCATCACGACAACACGCCTCACCACAACGCGTTATGAGTGTGCAAGTTCCTGGCTAAACACCAGGTGCATACGCTTCCCCCCCCCCCCCCCCATAGTCCTGATGTCACCCCAGTAGCCTTCTTTTTGTTCCCACGGATTAAGGCAGCCCTGAAAGGATCCCGTCCATTGAAGGGATCCAATCAGCAGTGACGAAGACCTTCCGAGAGTTCCACGAAGACGCCTTCCAGGGCGCGTACCGGTCATGGCAGAGTCGTTGGAAAAAATGTGAGGCCCAGGGAGAGTAAATTGACGACTTTTACATATTGGTGCAACTATGTTCATTTGACCTTAATAATAAAAAATTAAATAACTTTTTTAAAAAATTGCATTACTTATGGAGAATACTCTTTAATCCAAAACCTTTTTGCTACTCTCAAGAGTTCTTTTGAAAGAGTCAATCGAAATGAAATGTCAGAACATTGCATTTAGCACAGCCTTAATTTTCTTTTTTCAAGGAAAGAGAACAAAAAGCTTAGAACTTTCTAATTCCCTTCTCCTTTCTTATATTAGAAACACAGTTTTTGTTTTACCTCAGTATTATAAGGGATGATTATTGTTAATGTGTTGGTTCACACCCAATTACCGGTTAACAGAAAATGAAAAATATAAAAATAAATGATCAAAGAATTTCAAAAATAAATTTTACGGAACTATTAAAATTTAACCAATCCCAACGAATAAGTTCAATGATTCAAATTTAGAAATTCAAATAATTTAGAAAATATTTGTCTCAAGGAACTGTACAACACAGAATCATCTCCCGCCAGTTCGGACATAACGTTCAAATACCTGATAGCTGCTTAAGTCAGAGAAATCTTTAAAAGTTATATCTTTAAAATAAATTATATAATAATTGGGATATGTACCGTGACTATAGTTAATACACTTACAAGAAATTTGTTTTATTTCACTAGAGACCTTCATAAAAGACTGCATAATGGCATATTTCCGCCTTCAAATATTTTTCACTCTCTTCAAAAAGAGGCTCAAACTCCCGTCTGCCTCAGCCCTAGGAACGGAAAAATAATCGCGAGCAAATATGACAGAAAATCATTATTTTCGTGCCATGAAAAGGGTGCGGAGAGGAACAGAGAGAGGGAAAAAGAAATCCTTTACCAAGCTTTATACGTCACCTGTCCGGTTATATAAAAGCTTTCGATTGAATTCTATCTGTTGTATATTGATCGATTCATTCTGACGGCGAGGGACACGGCCGGGCGGGTGTGGAATAGCGGCGGTGGAGAACTGGAGGTGGGGGGAGAGGGTGGGACAGGGGGGGTGCAGAGTGTTGGGAGAAAGAGAGGGAGGGAGAGCGCGATAGAAATAGAGTCGGGATTGGAGAGCAACCAAAATTAATCACGCCTCCCCTTCTCTCTTCATTCTCGGATGAAAAGGTTTTGAAAGGGATTTTTCGTTTCTTTTGTCGCCCGTTCTATGGTTGTCCTTTTGAGCGAATCCGATCTTTTTATTTAAATTAATGCAGAAGTGGGGAGGGGGGAGTTGGGATGGGAGTTAAAAGAGGAGGGATGAGGGGACGAAGGGGTTGTATACATTTTCGACGTAGTCAGAAAAAGTAAATATATAACTGTATGTATATGCATAAATATATAATATAAATATATGTATGAATATATATATATATATTTATATATATATATATATATATATATATATATATATATATATATATATATATATATATATATATACATATATACACATACACGTATAGATATATGTTTGAATGAGATCATATATATCGTGTATGCACATTCAAATATTCATTCGCATGGATACAGATATAAGTAAAACGGATAGGAACACGTAAAGAGCAAAATATATGGTTGGAGCATCGGTTCGGTAAGTCGAAAGATCCGTAGTTCAAGTCCCGGTCAAAGAAATATTTTTGCACTTGTGAACTGCTCGATTCCGCCTTCCCCGCCTCTCCTGTGTTTTTCCACTGTGTGTGTGTGTGTTCATATGCCTATTCCTTAAATCTATATCCATGCGAATGACTATAAATATATATATATATATACACACACGCACACATATGTATACACATACATATATGATCCTAGAAATTTTTAGCTACGCCAGACCGTTCCATCTGCTTGGGTTCCTCTCGCCCCTCATCCCGTTTCCCGCGACATCCACATTCGGACCATACGCCAACTTTTGCCCTCTCCTATTTTCCAATCATTAGTTCCGATCATATTTCGCTCTTTGACCCTTGGTTCTGCGGTGTAGTTTAACGGTATAGCACGGTTTGCAGTGCATGCGTGTGGTCATAGAATTCGGGGGCGACCTTCTAGCGTGTAATTGAGGACTCCATATGTAACTTGTTCCACCGACATTGCGGGTAGTTCACATACGCTTTCGCCAGTGAACAAAAAATGTCAGGGCTCCGCGGTATCAGGCTATTAACGCATGTTATTCTTTGACCCTAGGCAATCACCTTGAATAAACCGAGCGATGATGATTTCAAGGTTCTAAACATGAAGCATGGCCGTGAAATACCGTTTTAAATGGAATTATTCAATATTATTTTCAGATGTGATCTGCATACCAAAGAAGGGAATGAATAACCGGTTGTCGCTGTATTGTTTTAGTATTTTGCATCACCGAATCGAAAGTGTGTACATTACTACAGTTATTTAACCAAGTTCAAGGATCAATTAGTCAAATTAAAAGGGAAAATAATATTTTAGCATCCTTTTTCCACCCTAATTTATTTATTTTTATTTTAGGAATTACGTTGCAATTAGGCGATTTTGGTGGTAACGGTCAAGTTTGGTCAATGTTCACGCGTACAATGAAAATACATATATACAGTGCACGTAGTAGAAAAACAGATAGGAAACAAAATATTCTCAGATACAATGACACTTCTACATCACATGCAAACAAACATCCACATCACATACGAAATGCCGTCCACATCACATACAAACACTATATTTTAATAACTACAATGAAGTTAATTACCCAGTGGCTGCTTTACATTTACACTTAAAACTGCTAAAATTGGATGGAAAGGGCTCAAACCAACCTTCAGGCAGCTGTTTCCAAATAATAATAATTCTATTTAGAAAAGAGTATTTTTTCTTAATTGTTTTTTGCATTCTTATTTTTATTTTGAAACTATGGTCGTTTTTTTCCCTTAAAGGTAGGCTTTTCTATTTCTTTCCATAAATCTTTCCACGCTTCGTCCTTTTTAATAATTCTTTACATCGCGCCTAATCTACTCCTTTTTCTTCCATTTTTCAAACTCACCCATTTCAGTACGTCTAACCTTCTGTGACACTTTCTGTTCTTTTGTACCTTCCGAGTACATATCTTGCTGCCTTTCTTTGAACTTTTTCTATCTTTTTAATATGTCCCACCTCATATGGATCCCATACTATGCACCAGTATTCTAGCATATGGATAACCATATATATACCTAATATGCTTTCTCTTTTGTGGCTACGCTACTTCCTTTTAAATTTCTCATTACCCAAAGAAGTACTTTAAATGCCTTCCGTGTCAAATTATCAACTTGGACTTCCCACCCAAGGTCCCTGGTTAAGTAAATGCCTAAATATTTGGAATCACTGCTACATTGTATTCCTTGTCCAAAGAGGGGGTAAATGTCCTTTTCGGCATTCTTTTTATTTGAAAAAATTATATGCTTACTCTTACTAACATTAATGCCCATATTATTATTTGCAACCCAGTCACCAAGGCAATCAATGTCATTTTGTAGTATTACGCGGTTATTTACATGATCTACCCGTCTGTATATAATGCAGTCATAAGCAAAGAGTTTTGCATGGGAATTTCAATTATTCGGTAGATCGTTTACGTTAATTAGGAAGAGTAATGGCCCTAGAACACTACCTTGTGGAACTCCTGTTATAAAATTCGTCTCTTTTGAAAATGCATCCCTTATCTTTACTTTTTGAATACTACCTGTAAGTACTAATTTTGTATCCATTGCTTTACCTTCAAATCCAATGCTAACGACTCCAACTTTAGTAATAATTTATCGTGAGGCACTCGGTCGAAAGCTGCCGAAAAATCAACCATTACTACATCAACACCCTTTCCTTCATCTATTTCGTCGCCGATATGTTGGCTTAATCCCAAAAGCAGCAATCCATACGAGAATCACCTTCCAAATCCATGTTGGTGTTTGAATAGCCATCTATCTCTTGTCCACCATTCCCGAATGTAGTCAGCGATTCTTTTTTCCATTATTTTGCAAACAATGGAGGTTATGCTTACCGGTCTATAATTGTTGGCTCTTGTTTTATTCCCTTCCTTCATTATCTTATCACCATTCTCAATAAAATCTAAATTAATTCGAAAACTCTTCTTAATAACCAATTGATATTTGATAAATGATGAAAAGTATATATTTCAAATTCATTTAGTTTCTAACACGTTCGGAGTCATTAGTAATTATATGAGTATAATGTGTTTCAATAATATCCCAATCATATTCCAAAACGGTAATTTTGTTTTTATTTTTTAGGTTAGAAGCCTACCAGTAAGGTGTACCTTCTATTACTACGTGTCAATATCACGAGTTCAGGAAAAACTATCAATATAGCTGCCCTTTTGCAAATTTATTTGGCCCCGAAAGTCACTTAGGTTTAACACAGCGTAAGTGTGAATTTGACAGTTTACACATTTGAACCAAGGCCCAACAGCAGCAGCCTGCATTACTCACGAGGCACCGATGCTGCTGTAACTGTCGTAATTAAAGTGAATTGGCAAGCAATTCACATTAAATAGATTGATTAATTTCAAGCGGGTGGTAAGCAATGTATGAGAATACTCTCTGACGTACCCAACAACGATATAGCGAATCTTAAATGAGAGCGACTTCAAAACTCATTACTTACTGACGCTGCCTTTAATACTGAATTTCATCGTGTTAAATTAAGTGAATTTTCATTTTCTACGTGGGATTAAAGGGGATGGGTATTATTTTTTTCAAATTATAATTGTAAATACATTAATATTAAATAGAGACATCAAAAAATATATTTTAAGATGAATCGGCAAAAGGAATAAGCAGCTAAAAATAAATTATAATAACACTCTGACTAAAGGAACTTAAGATTTCAAAATATATTCCCTCACTGTGAGGTGAGACGTACGATAAATATTTTGGAATAAACTACAAGGTGAAAATATCTTGAGCTCGGAGATAAATTGCGGAGTTGAAAGACATGTGCCCAATACACTTAGTTTGTATGCTGAAACTCAATGTATTTATGCTATCAATATTTCAGTAGACAGAAATAACGTGCATGAACAATTATTACGTTTTCTATGCACACCGGAAAATTCCTGAGGAAGCGAATTAAGTCGCATAGTGGAGATTTTCACCAAATATTTGGGTAATGAAACTTGAGGTAAGAAACAAAATGCCAAGACAAAGAGTGCGAGAGAGACTTTTACGAGAGGAAATAGTAGTTGAGGTAAACCTCCTCACCCATCACCCCTTCCTTAAATGGTGGAATAGGCCTAGATTGAAATGCGCCACTTCCTCTCCTTCCACCCTTTCGCGGCGTTTTTGCTCCCGGTTCCGTGGGCTTCCGAAATAAAGGACCGTCGCACACTTCAGAATCATAGTCAGTTTGCCCTTACACGCTGGTGAAAATGAGAAGTATTGCGTACAACGAGCGACTCCCAAGTTTCAAGGATATCATTAAAATTTACAGGAATGCAAACAAACGTTATTTCAAACACAAAAGTTCGCTCGCGTATAATACCTGGGACGAAAGAAAACGCCCAAATGCGTAGTCATCCATTGAAGCTGTAGATTTACGTTTAAGATCTTTCTCTGCGACGGTATTTTAAGGTCCGCGATAATCGTTAAGGTTTGGAAGTCCCGAGGACGTTTGCTGACGGTACAAGGGTGAATACTAAATACAATGGGATACTTTAGCAGCATATTACAGCATTGGCCTTTTATTTTGATAATGATTTGATGCGGGCGAAGAACGAACCGTGGAAAAAAATGTAATCCATTTTAAAGAAGAATCCCGTAACTTTCCATCCAATTTTAGTTTAAGACGTATATATCAAAATGCGAGGACTGAAATAATCCTGGAGGAAGTGTATCTTGCTGGATAGAGTATTAACTATGACTCATACTCGGTAGAGAAGCACAATTGAAGTGTCATTCCCCTAGTTTAAGTTAGTTTAAGACAATTATTCACTACAAGTGATGTACGTACACTTATAATTTGTCATCTCAGGTATTTTCTCGGCTAAATATATATAAAATACTTTATTATTGATGTAGTAGGCTCACTATTGACATTTATAAAAGTATTCACAAAAGGTTCTTTCCATGTTTTGTAAAATAGAGTGAAAATCAAAATCATCCATTTCACCCATGGGAGCCGAGTATAGCATTCTATTACTGCTATTATGTGCTTACAAAGTAATACATGAAGCTATATATACAGTTTTTATGTATACGTCCGGAGCGATGGTCGTCTTCAACGAGCTCCCTACCCTCTTTAAACAACTTGTGCCACTCAAATACTGTGGAACGGCTTAAGGCAGTGTCCCCATAAGCCTGCTTGATCATATCCAGGGTCTCAGTTGCCGTCTTCCCGAGTTTCGCACAAAATTTCACGGAATAACGTTGCTCTAAATTCAGATTCATTTTGTTTTTCGACGCGGACAAAATACTTGCTTCACTAAAAACGGTGTCCTCACTCAACGACAGCCCGCAGGCGACTGAGGTTGGTGTTGGTCTGTTGCTAAGAGCCCCCTTCACCTTACCCTGCCAGGCAGACCCCCCTCCACCGCTCCGTTCGCGCCAGATAAAATCAGTCCTACCACTTATAGTGCGACCCTGTATATAACTATAGTTTTATATCACATATCTTATCACACATCTTATTTTAATCACATAGCTGATATATATATATATATATATATATATATATATATATATATATATATATATATATGTATATATATGCTATGTGATGTTTCGGGTACTAGGTCTTCCTGGGAAAACATAACCGGCACAGGGAAGGGAAATACCTACCCCCCTACCCTGATGTGTGAATTTCACACGCCGTCGGGCTTAGTACTGGGTGAATTCTACCATCACCTAACAAACCGACCCTCGGGTTGATTACTGTGTTTATATATACATATATATATATATATATATATATATATATATATATATATATATATTTATATTTATATTTATATTTATATATATATATCCTCTCAAAACGCTACAAGGTTTACGTTACGCCATTTATATGAAATATTTATAACTACGAGAATTGCTATTTATATTATGAGCCTTGACAACACTAAGAGCTTTAGGCGCCATCTGACGTTTCCATATGATAGTATGACCCTTTTAATGCTATCTTCCTTCAGATCGTTTTTTCGTTTGATCATAACTTGTGTTATTTACCTTGAATCAAAAGTTTTGTCTCAGCAAAAATATGGTTAACTAGTGAACATCTTCGTGCAATTATTTTTACGACTTTCGACGTGAATTTTAAAGACAGGAGTGCATCGATAAACTCACCTCCAGCCGATGTTGCCCTATCCTTTACCACTGTAAAACGCTGGAATAACGAATTCCATCATGACTGCCGTTCGCTCAGCGACGAAAGTCGTGAAGGTCGTCCAACACCAGTTATGCCAGAAAACATTGATGCTGTGCAAGAACTAGTGATGGCGGATCCTTTGATGGAGGATATCGTTGGTGGGAATAGAAAATCGTCTACTACTGACAAGACGTGACTGTAATCGGATTGGGGAATCGTCGCGATGTCGTTGCATAAGGTCTTCACAAGTAAACACTCGACTCTGCTCTTGGTCGTCCGTCAAGACCTTCGGAACGAGTTCAGCGCATATTTTTTCCCATTGCCAAATTTTCAATGGTAATGGTGTTAGCATTCTCTTCTTATCGATACCAATAATAAGATCTGCGAACATGCACATTACCTTAACTGACGGTCTGAAATCAGCACTTTACGCACACCTCAGAAAAAATTGTTACCGATATAAGATCTGGCACTTTTCCGGCTAACTTGCTTGGTCGAATTTTCTCGGCTCTTCCACCGGGTCAGGGGCTCCATGGAACCCTAACCCGGTGGAAGACCCGAAAAAACTGCACCATTGTTGACGATACTTTTTATACAAACCTTGTATTTCTACCCCTCCCACTTATTTCCTTCTGTAATCATATTATGCCCCCCCTCTACGTCACAGAATCAAGAGCAATAAGAAACATACTATCCGCGCTATGAATGTGATTCACGAGTGATTCATCCAAATTGTACACCGTGGGAAAATAAAAAAATATGAATTTCTCAAATATCTGACAAGATTGTATTTTCGCTCATTAAAACTTACCAATGTGATAATATTGTACTACGATTTTAGAAACCTTCTTTACCGATAGCAATATATCTCATAGAATTGAGGCAGATCAAAAGATGCAGGCAAGGGAGAACCCTCTGAGACGCCCTCTCATCCCTCCGCGAAGGTTAGCGAGGAGTTTCGTGGAAGGGAAATTGTATTTCGCTCACTCTCTCCATCGTTTTCCGACCAAACACACCCTCGCCCGAGCTCTCTTCCTCTCTCTTTCTCACTCTTTTGCTCACCATACATCTAGATAACATATCTGCGGAAAAAGGGGAACTTTGTAGTAATGTCCCGAGCAAAAGGAGCCAATATCAGAGGAGGGGATCGCATGCGAACGAAAAGGCCTAAAGCGGTTTGGACGAACGACGACACCCCACTCTTCAAGGTGATCCTCGAAGTAGAGGGAAACAAAAATGAAAAATAAAATAATGGTGATAAAAAAGACACGAGCGCGTTTTCCGGGAACTTTCTCACACAGGCAGATGGCAGTAGTTGATCGGAGGACAATGAAATGTGGGAGGGGGCGGAGAGGTGCGGTGGCGTTGGCGACGGAATATCCAGGGTGTGTGTGCGTGCGTGGAGCGCGGGAGTGGGAGGCAATAGCCGGGGGTCCTGGGGCACAGAGTGGGGGGTAGGGCGAAGGGTGTGGGGGGCAGTTTCTCTGGATGCTGAGAGGCGGGAGGCTCTGCCCACTGGGTGGGAAGGCAGCCAATCACTCGAATAAAAGAAATCGGGTGTTGAAAGGACGTTCTGATAGAAATAGCAGTGTCGTCAATATGAAGACTGCTCGGGTCCTTTGTCCGCGAAAATGCCTTCCACGACCCCTCCGAAATCGCCTTCCTCTCCGCACGATCCACACCCTTCCCCCCACCTCTCCCCGACAACTTTTCCCCTTTGTCTCTTCTCATTTCTCTCCACGCCCTGCGTACTACCTCCCCTTCCGAAACCGCCTCTCGCCCTTTTCCCACTTCCCTCCTCCCACCCGTGGCCCGCAATGAAAGATATACCAACACAATTTCCTATATTCGGCTTTCCTTATCCTCCCGTCCCTCGACAACCACCGTCACTTCGGGGGCTCTCTGCGATATTATGATGCTTCAGCTGAGTTTTGAGATATACTGCGTGGGGAGGAGGGAATACGTCGGGAGTACGACACGTGTAGGGTGAAGGTCCAACAATTTTTTGCAGAAAATTAGTTTTCTGTGTGAAATTTTGCGTGCATGATATTAAGTTTAAAATAACGCCCATCTATATTTTTGAAATAACTACCTAATGGGGGACGTAAAAATTATCAGGCAGAATATGATGTAGGTATCCAAAAATCACTAAGTTTATATACTTTTTAGTCATAGTCAAGAAGATAATAGGCGTTCATCGAATTTCCTTAAATTTCGTGAACTAAAATTTGAAAATAAAATGTCGTAAACTCGCAGAGCTCGTACGTTGACGCAGCATTGGAGGATCTTTGTAGTTGTGACCGTATGTTAACATATTGATATTCAACATCGTACTTCAAAATCCTGATGTCACTGTACCAATGTGCATCATTTGATTCACGCAGCAAAACTTTCCCCAAAAATTCCTTTTCTCAAATTTGGTGAATTCCCTTTTCAACTGGTTTCTTTTTTCGTCTACTTTCCTCGCACTTGCAATTTCAACTCTTATCTCATTGCATTATTTTTAATGCCTCCGCTTTATCCAATTGAATCATACTCAGTGTGAGTTGGAATAACATTTTGAGCACTCCAATATTCTGACGTTAGTTGTAATGGCGACTCTGATTCCTTATCTTGGAAAACTGACATACAGGTTCCTTAGACTTACTCAATAAAAGCGAGTCTCCCTGGTGTGATAAATTTCTGTGAACCATGCTCCCTAGATACCATAGATTTCTTAAATATTATATAATTATCTAACCAAATTTCATCAATATATATTGAAATATTGTATGTTCCCACTTAAGTTAAGCCTTATTTTTATTATATGTTTCTAATGTTGGCTACCTGCCTGCCTATACTAAGCACTAGCATGCTATTTAACGGTAGCTAATTCTAAAACATTGTCCCAAGAAAATTGTCCAGAAGCATTTCAAAAGCATTGTAATCACTCTCCTATCATGCCTCATCCGATTGCTTTACCTCGTGAACAGTGGTTTCATCCACAGCAAACTACTCCTGCAAAGATATTACGTTCAATACCAATCTAACTGAGGAAAGCAGAATGGAATATATTTTCACATAAAGAGGTTACTTAGAATTGCCATAGCTAGAAATCTGATACATTTGAACTTCTATGCTACGATGAAGATACCTAGAATAAATCAATCAGAAATTACAAATACGATGGAGAAAATAGAAATGCATCCATCGGTCTGCGCTACTGAAGTGTAATAGTAAAAACCCATCGCTTCTTTTCTTATTTACTTTCCTTTTGGTAATTATATTTTCAGTCCGATTGTAGTATACAATCTGAAATAAAAATGTTAATGCCTTAATTGAATGGCTCTTGAATATGGTATACCAACTAAATTAGAATAGCTGTTAAATTTATATAACAAAATATTACTGGTGATAATCTAAAATGCTGCAAATGGTCAGTTTGGGGCTGAACCCAGCGATTTAGTTAATCCAACAGGGTCCTCGTAGTACGAGGACTATAACGTATATCTATCGTTACAGCACTTAATAGTTCATTGTAAACGGTGATATAAACAAAAGATCAATTATAAAGCATAACATAGACTTACTGATGGAAAAAACGAGTATTACTATTAACAGATGAGTACAAGAGGCCGTGAATTTTCTTTCTATGCATGACTGTAATTATCTTTTTAGCTATAACTAGATTGCCATATGTTGTATAACAGGTATTTCATTGGTTTTCCACAAAAAAATCTATGCCCATTCTTTCAGTGTAATATTCGTTCATGAGAATGTATCCTAAACATGACTCCTTATCTTTTCTGCATTACTTATTCCCGCGATGCTCACACTTCATTCAAATACAACTTGGCAACATCGATTTCGTGGAAGATACGAAGGTAGGTCAATAAATAACTTTCAAAATTGGATGGAGGTAGAGGCAAGAGTAAAAAAAGGTACATTTCTGAAATTTATTTCACTTCTTTACGAATTCACCCAGCACATTCAAAAACTTATCCTATCACTTTACAAGTCGTTGATAGCCAGCAAGAAAGAAGTCTATTATTTGTTTTCCCAGCCAACGAATAACCTCCTGGATGCGACCACCCAAATGAATTTCTAGGTGTCCGAATCGCAGGGGCCGAGTGCACGTGATAGAGGGGAAGGGAGGGAGACGACAAAACTGGAGGTAGGGCTGGGTTGGTTGAATCTGCCGTGGAAAGGGAGGATAAAAGGATGGAATAGCGAAGGCTTTTTTGAAAGGATGAGGGGAATTTCAGCTGGAGTTATGACGGAGGTGTATGAGAGGCAAGGGAGCTGGAAATGGATGGGGATAAGGCGTAAAACAGGATAGCTGGGTCAAGACTCGATGCGAGATAATGGATGAGGAGAAGACGCGAGATGACGGGAAGGGAAGACCGCAGGATTTCCCGTTAGATACGAGGGAGCTGCGACGGATGCGCTGACGGGGGGGGGCAGTAAATGGGATAAGAGTTGTATGGAATTGAACGTGGGCCGATCACAGCAAGGTGGGAGCATGGTGAACAAAAGTAGTCCCAAAATCTGTCACGTGAGGCCATCCAAATCCCATTGTCCAGCTTTATGGTCCATATTTATTATGTTGAAAAATTATATTTAATAAAATAATCATTTATTATAATACATAGTATATTTACCGCCAGCGCTAGGGTGCGTGGCAGTGGGTAGTTGCACACCAGAATATAATTGAACCAAGATGCATCCCCCATATGGCGTGGTCGAGCCATCTTCGTGGAAAAAATGATCTTAAATCTATCCGTCCGATACTTAATCTCTCTAATTTTATTTGCATGATCTATCACGTAATTTCGTGATTTTTCATGAACTCTCTACTTTTATTTACTGTAGTACGACGGACCTAATCACTAAGTTTCAAAATAATGGATAAATAGACATCCTTCCAACTCATGCAATTTTCGAAATATAATATGCTTTCTCTCGAAGTTTCAAGGAGCAGCAAAGTAAATGAAACAACTATCATACCCAGACAATTTGTCTCATTATTAACAGATTTTTATGCAAAAATCAATCGCTGCACAATTTTACATTCTTTGTCGACGAAATAACTTAAATGCTCATTTTTCCTGTAAACTGAGTGATATATCATTTGAAGGTCATATAAATCTATAGATAGGGCTAGAGCGTGGAAATAATTTCATATTTTACAAAATATGATTAAAAAAAATATATATGTATATACAACACAGACATATATATATACAATACAAACACAGTAATCAAGCCGAAGGTCGGTTTAGTAGGTGATGGTAGAGATCACCTAGTACTAAGCCCTATACGGCGTGTGAAATTCACACATCAGGGTAGGGGGGCCAGTTCCTTTCCCTGTGCCGGTTATGGTTTCCCAGGAAGACCTGGTACCCGAAAAATCACTTGAGCTTGGGTGGAGCTGCAGGTGCCCAGAGTGCCTTGCCCGGGAATTGAACCCGGGACCCTCCGGTCAGCAGTCCAACGCTCTACCCACTGAACTACCACGACCCACACATAAGTCTCACGGACGTGAATAATAATGTATAACACTTAGCACTAGTGGACAAAGACAAAAACACACACAAACACAAAAAAGAGACTCACTAGTAAGTCTCTTTTTTTGTGTGTTTCTGTGTGTTTTTGTCTGTGTCCACTAGTGCTAAGTGTTATACATTATAAATAAATATACTACAAATTAAATCCACCGCTCCACCCGAACACACACACCACACAATAACAAGCCCACATCTGACGCAGGACTCAACCTTTGCACCACCTATTTCCCCGGATCACACAGACTGAAAACCCTCCTTAAAGAACTGTTTCCAATTTTACATGACAATGACGCGACCTCATCCTTACTACCCCAATGCCCATCTATCGCATACAGTCGACCTGCCAATCTCAAAAACCTTCTGAGATCCACCATCCCTTTGGCACCCCCCCGTGACAAATTTCCTAATATTTCCCCAACTTGCAACCGCCCCCGATGTAAAACCTGTCTTCTTATTAGGCCTTCTCCCCTCTCCCTGCAACCCCTCATTGCCCCCTCACCTCGTTCCCACGCTAATTGCCTCTCAAACAACATTATTCATCTTTTATCATGCAAACATTGCACTTCCTTTTACATAGGCGAATACATTACCCCCTTATCCATTCGAATGAATAATCACCGGTACTCCTGCAATTCTGCCTCTCTCTCTTCTTTTCCTATCCCTTCACACGCCAACTCCCACAACCTTTCATTCGACCAGTGTTTTGCTCTCAGCATCCTAGAATCCCTACCTGATTCACCCACCAATATAGAGGTGAGAACTCGTGAATCCGCCTACATATTAGCTTTAGGTTCTTTCAAAATTCCCACCCATAACCGCCATCTTTAATTTCCCTCCCAGCATTTCCTCCACACCTACCCTCCCCGCCAATACCTCTTTCCCCTCTCCTCAGCAACAGCATATTTTCAGTCTCACTTGAAGAAGGCCTCTGAGAGGGCAAAAAGCTCGAACAATTTACCGTGTGAGTGTCCATTTAAATGTTGCTATTCTATTCTATTTTTGTTATATTATGTCTGCCCATTATTATATACATACATATGTATGCATATATATACATACATATATATATATATATATAAATATATATATATATATATATATATGTATGACATATATGTATGTATAATGTATATAAATATGTATCCCCTCCCCGGACTACAACCTTGACGTGGTGGAAGGGCTTGTGCGTTCCGATGACCCCTAGAGCTGTGCTGGCGGGAGTAATAATAATTGCTCCTGGTAGGGTCACCCATGCAAAATAGGTCGAAGGTTAGGAGCCAGACGAAAGGTAGTCCAAGCAGCGTCTGTTCCTCAGTAAGGCGGCTGCAATGGCGTCTGACCCCAGAGCGGCGGCCAGTAAGTGATGGTGTCACGTTAAAAACACTATTGAGGAAGGCAACGGGAAACTACCTCAATTATCATTCCCAAGATTTAAATGATAGGCAATGCAGAGATTTTGAGTCCTGGCAAATACGGAGCTCGGCCCAATCGGCCGTGTGTCGTTCCCGACAGCGGGGGAGGCAAGGCTTCCGCGGTCGTCATCTCACGAAACCATTGCAAGGGAAAACCGGCAGCAGCAGGACAGAAGATGCAGAAAAAGAAGAGGAACACATTAGTTAGAATAGGAACATGGGATATTAGGACAATGATAAGGACAGGGAAATTGAAGAATGTTAAGCGGAAGATGGAAAGGGGAAATATTGTTATTTCAGGTCTATGCGAGGTGAGATGGAAACATAGAGCGGTTTACTGGAGCGATAAGTATAGAATAATATACAGCGGCGGGGACAAGAGCCAACGAGGGGTTACCTAGTATTAAATGAAGAGGGAGGAAGGTGCGTAGTCAACATAGAGCAGGTAACGGACAGACCACTACTAGTAGAGATAAAAGCGGAACCGACGAACTTGGTTATTATTCAGGTATACATGCCACCGAGCAACCATAAGGAAGAAGAGGTCGATATGATATACGATCATTTAGGGGGCATAATCGCGTGTGTTCCCGCAGGGAATCATTTGATAGTGATGGGGGATTGGAATGCGACAGTAGGCAAAGGAAGAGATGGCGATGAGGTCGGGTAGTGCGGTTTAGGCACAAGGAATGACCGCGGGGAGAAAGCAGTTGAGTTCTGCAGGAGACAGGGGTTAGTCATCACCAACACTTGGTTTAGACACCGCAAAAGACGCAGGTATACATGGAAAATGCCAGGTGACTCGGAAAGGTATCAGCTAGATTATATTTTGGTTAGACATAGGTTTAAGAACAGTGTGATAAATTAGCACAGCTTCCCGGGAGCGGATGCGGACTCAGACCACAATTTAGTTGTTATGAAATGTAGCGTACGTTTCAAAAAGATAAGGCAGGGGCGGCGAGTTAGAAAACGGAATGTAGAAGCATTAAATGGGTTGAAAAGGAAGGAATACAAACAGACGGTAGAGAAAATCATGGAGGATGTTAAAGGGCTTAGTACTATCGAAGAAAAATGGGAAATGATCAAGAAAGGGTTGTCTAAAGCCGCAAAAGACACTATTGGAACCGTTAACGCTAAAAGGACTAGGAAACCATGGATCACGGATGAGATGATTACAAAGATGGGTGAGCGGCGAAAATGGAAGAATGTAAATGCACAGGCAAAATGAAGTTCAAAGAATTTAACGATAAATTGAGGTGGGAAACAAATAAAGCAAAAGAAGCATGGTGGAATATGCAGCGCGAGGATATGGAAAGTCTGCAGAGGAAGGGTAAAATTGGTGCGCTGTATAGCAAAGTTAAATCTTTATCGGTAAGTAAGAAAGGGAGATCTTTGCTAACAGTTAGAGATAAGGCAGGTAAGGTAATAGTTGACACAGGAAAGATCCAAGAGAGATGGAAGGAATATATAGAAGAACTGTATAGTAAAGAACTTAGACCAACAAAGTTGGACATTGAAAAAGAATATGACGTAGAGGAAGATAGCTTAGGCCCAGGCATACTAGACGATGAGATAGATAGTGCATGAAGAGAGATGAAACTAAATAAGGCCGTGGGGGTGGATAACATTCCCGCGGAACTATCGAAATGTTTAGGAAAATGTAGGAGGAAGAGGCTATATATGGGCTTATTCGTAGAATTTATGTGGAAGGAATCTGGCCGGAGGGCTTTATGAGATTAGTTTTAGTTCCTATTCCGAAAAAGGTAAAGGATACATCATGTGAGGACCACAGAACAAGAGGTTTTATATCCCACGCAGCTACATCTACATCTACATTAATACCCTGCAAGCCACTAAAAAGGTGTGTGGCAGGGGGTGCAGCACCAGGAGGAAAGGGTAAGGGATGAGGGGGTTAGGGTTTTTCAAATGGATGGGGAAAGGTAAGAGGAACCTGCAAAAAAATATATAAATATACTGGTATAACCATGCGCAGTCGCTACCTTGTAGGTTATTACTTATTATGTCGAGGCGGCTCCTGGGGGACTTCGATTACAAGCATTCTGGTACCTTATTGTTCTTGGAACAAATGACCATTTAAACCTGTCAGTCTTGCAGTCAATCTCTCTAATATTCTAGATCCCTCCGCCCGTAATACGTTGGGGTTCGTATTATGTTCTTGATGTCATTGGAAAAGGACCCAACTTTAAATGTTTTTAATAAGTTTAATCTATATTGTAAACGCCACTGTGTAAGGGAATACCAGCCTAAATTTTCTAGCATAGCAGTTACGCTACTGCGTTGGTCATAACAATTTTGGACAAATCTAGCCCCCATCCGCTGAACTCGATCCAATTCCTAAATTAAATTTATCTCTTGAGGATCCCATATATTGGCAGCATACTTTAGGTGGGGCCTGATTAGGGCAAGAAAGCATCCTTCCTTCACTTTTTCGTCGCATTACCCAGCACTCTTTTTACAAATCCCATTCTTTTATTAGCACGACCGCATATTTCCCGTATGTGCTTTCCCCAGAACAGATCGTGAGTAATTGTTACACCCAAGTATTTAAAGGAATCTGCCAACGGGATTTCTGTTTGTTTCACTTTGTAACTCATTGGGGGGGTGTTACTCTTTTCCCAAAAATGTATTACTAAGCATTTTTTCAAATTTAATTCCAATTGCCATGTATCGCACCAAGTCTGGATTGCATTTAGGTCGTTAGCTAACGTGACTCTGTCATCGTGACTTCGAATGTCCCCATAAATCACCGCATCGTCAGCGAAAAGATGGAGCCTGCCACGGACCACGGCGCTGAGGTCATTTATGTAAATAAAAAACAAGAGGGGGCCTATGAAACTTCCCTGTGGTACACCCAACGTGACCTTAACAATATCGAATACCGTCTAGGACGACTGTTTGAACACGATTTTTTAAAAATTGTCTAATCCAGCATGTAACACTCCCGTGTATTCCATAAGTTTCCAACTTCGCGAGTAACTTGCAATGAGGGACTTTATCAAAAGCTAAAGTTATTCTAAGGATCATAAACAAAAGAATCGAGAGCAGGGCAAATGATTACTTAGGGGATGATCATTTTTTAAATTCAGTACGACAGGCATGGGATGAGAATCAATATTAATAAAACAAAGGTTATGCGATTTTCTAGAAGGAAAAAGGCTAAGCTTAACCTTAAATAGGAGGGCAAAAACTAGAGCAGGTAGAACAGTTTACGTGTCTTGGAAGTGTTTTGTACCAACACGGTCAAAGTAGCAAGGACGTAAGGAGAAAAATTGCGCTAGGCAAGGAGGCTTTCACAAGGAGGAGGGAGTTAATGAGAGGGACGTTGAGTAAGGATGTTAAGAAAAGACTCGTAAAAACTTTGATTTGGAGCGTAGCTATGTACGGCGCGGAAACGTGGTCATTGAAGCAGGAGGATAGACGTAGACGGGAGGCTTTTGAAATGTGGGTGTGGAGAAGAATGGAGAAGGTGAAATGGACAGAGAAGAAAACAAACGAGGAAGTACTTGGTATGGCGAGCGAAGAGAGTGGTTTGTTAGGAGCAATCCTTTGGAGGCAGGAAAAGTGGCTGAAGGGGGTATTGGCTGGCAGCGGGATGTTGAAGACTGTAATTGAGGGGAGAATGTTAGGCAAACGAGGAAAGGGAAGGAACAGGATTGGGATGTTGAACGGGATGTTGGACGGGATGAAGGGAGGAAGAAAGTACTCAGAGCTGAAAAGGGACCTGACGTAGAGTAGGATGTTGTGTTTTGCTAGGAGTCACAAATTATTTAATTAGTGGCTGGGTCCATCCAAAAACCAACCTTAACCGGTAGATTACCTAATTATTAATCAATGCTTTAGGTAAAAATTCAAATTTTCAAGTGAAATTCCTTCAATGAAAATTTCTCTTACGGTTATAAATGAGTAGATGGTTAATCAGTTTCTGAAACAAGGGTACAAGGAAGTGTGTGGTCTATTTTGATGTTTTAACAATTGTCAATCAAAATAAAATTCTTATTATTTCAATTTGAAACACCAAAAAGGCAGAGGCATGAACACCTGACATTATTTCTAGGATTGGTATTGTGTGTGTTGAGGGTTACTTTCGATTCCATTCACACCTATCTCCCCCTCCGCCCTCTCTCGTGTAAATCCACGTAATCTCTCTTCGCTTCGACGGCCAACACTCTCCGCTAAATGGCCCCATTCCTTCAAAGTACTTCTCCCAACCCCTCTATGATTGTTTTCCTTCAACCATCCTGATTGTTAATGTGACCGATAATAGTTTCGCTTTATTATGCTAATCGCTTCAACTTTACTAAATGGGAGGGAATGAATTGTTTTCAAAGGAAGGGAAAAGAAAAACATGAAAGGATGTCTTTAAACGTGTACTCAAGACGAGAAATATTATGGATCAAAGGAACAAAAGAGTACGAAGGAACCGATTAAATGTAAGTGACAGAAAAGTATGCATGGATGGTGAGGGCAGATCGAGAGAATTATCCACAATAGAAGATAATCCCTAATCAGAAATTTTTTTCTCCCTTTTTCGAAAGAAATCAATACATACATGCATTCTCCTTTTCCTTTCACCATTCGATGCTTTTATTTTGACCTAAATCATTTACCTCAAAGCTCCAAGTTAGGGTGACGTCCTCTTTCATTCAACTCTTCCATGATGTTATTGTCTATTATCTCTCTGTCACGGGAAAGCATATTTTCCTACTAATTTTTGGCGAATAAAATTTAAAAAAAACAAAATCTATGGCCGACTTATTAATTAATATATTAAAAACGATCGTTTTTCGTTCGTAAATATGTCATTAATTCCTAATAATATTTGGGTTTAATTTCATTTTATGGACACATAATGTACTATGCCTTACCATGGAGTAAAACCTAGACGCGGTAGAAGTTCCCCGTGCGTTTTGATGATCCTTAGAGCTAGATTACTTAGGGGATGATCAGTTTGGGTTTAGGAAGGGGAGAGGTAAGCGTTATGCCATTGTAGTAATGAGATTATTAATCGAGAGGAATATAAAATATAACCAGGAAGTATTTGCCTGTTTCGTAGATTTCGAAAAGGTGTTTGGTAGAGCGAATTGGGAAAAACTAATGAGTATATTCCAGAAAATAGGAATAGATTGGAGGGACAAGATGCTAATCCGTAACCAGTACGTTTCAGACTGCTCAGGTGCGAGTGGGGAACGGGGAGTCCGGATGGGCAGTGTTAGAAAGAGGTGTAAGGCAGGGTTGCCCATTACCACCGTTGCTTTCAACCTGTATGTAGAGGAAATGATAAAATAGGCATGGGAAGAACTGGAGGTCGGAATGTAATTCAGCGGGGAATACGTAAAATCAGTTAGTTTGGCTAATGACCAATCTCTAGTTTGCCAGTCCGCCAAAGGATTCAAGCATTGATGAGTGAATTGGAAATTCGTAGGATGATAATCAATATAAATGAAACTAAGGTTATACGATTATTCAGAAAGAAAAAGGCTTAGCTAAACATTAAAATAGGACATAATATATTACCCAATATATAAAATAATGTACAAGGAAGCTTGGGGAGAAGACATTTTAGAAAGGGGTTGGCTTAACGAGTAGTTTTGAGGGGAGGCGACCGACAGCTAAGGTCATTTGCGCCATAGGGGATGGATAGGAAAGGATGAAGGGTGGAGAGAAACCCGGCGTCGGCATTAGCCTACTCTTTACGAAAGGCCCCAAGGGGTCCACAGTTTAACGTCCCATCCGACGGACGGCGTACTCACTCAAAGTGCCCTCCACAAAGCACCTCAAGTAGGGATCGAGATACCTCTGAAAA
This sequence comes from Hetaerina americana, assembly GCF_022747635.1. Classification (NCBI taxonomy): domain Eukaryota; kingdom Metazoa; phylum Arthropoda; class Insecta; order Odonata; family Calopterygidae; genus Hetaerina; species Hetaerina americana. The sequence goes on from NW_027286741.1 coordinate 10,545,705, forward strand.
ATATTCAACACCGCCGGGATTTGAACCCGCGCCCTCAGGGTGGGAAGCCAGTACGTTATCCCCCGCACCATCTCGATCCCGGGGTTGGTCTAAGTAGAACGGGTTCGTGGTAATCCACTTGGGAGTTCATCGCGGGAAATAAAAGGAGTAAGTAGTTGATTTTAAAGAAGTTTTGTTTAAATGGCAATGTCTCACTTCTCTGTTCTGATAAGTGGACAGTATACAATGATTTATTTATAGCTACACTCAGTATCCCATTAAAATTATGCACACTTTTCCCAACCTTCACCTCTGATATTCCGAAGCAGTCGCAAAATATTCCAGAAATCGACATCACTTCCTTCTGAAGCGTTCCCCACATTTAATATGCTATCATTCGTGTCGTACAAGATCCCACAGGAGAGCGATAATTTAAAACGAAATCTTTTCAACCGTCCTCTCCGAGCGGTTTCACGGTCACTCGGTCGCCATTCGGTGACCGGGTAATACGATTGTGACTTGCATCTGATCAGGAAGCAGAGGTCAAAGAGCACACAAAACTATTTGACAAACGAAGAGAAGCAGGTAGTAGTCGGAGGAAGCTAAATGCCTACATTCCGCGGATTGAGAATGACCTTCTGCCCGCGTTGCGGAGGGTGCCTAATGATAGAGAGCGCGTGCCGGGGGAGGGCGAGGGAGGGTCCCTGCGGGGAGGGGGGAGGGAGAGACGTTGGTGGCGAGGGCAGGAGGGACAAGGGGTTGCGATGAGAAGGCACGGGTGTGTGCTTAGGGGCAGCGGGAAATGAATGGGGCCTGGGGCCATAGAAAAGGCACTCCTCGCGCTAGCACACTTGTCATTTCCGGTGGAGGTTCATTGTGAAACAGAGGGCATGACTGGGGGAGGGGAAGGCATGCGCGGGGGGGTTCGTACGTGTGAGGGGGGGAGCTTCCTCCGAACACGCGCGCGCGCCGCGACACTGTGCGACGCCCATACTGGATCATTCGCCCTCTCTTCACCCCTGCTCGGAACTTCAAATATTTAATAACGAAGTTTTCCATCAAGAGGGACCCCAGTGGTCAAATCGCACGGGGAGGCCGAGGGGGTGACCCCCTCCTCCCCCCCGTGTCGTCTATTGACAGCCAGTCAGCCACCGTGAAGTTACGCAAGTTGAGTTGGGAGAGGGTTGGGGGGGCGGTCAAGGTGTCCATGGAGAGGGAATAAATGGAAGGCGGTTTCTGTCCATCCGGTGCCCCTTTCCGCCCCAACGATATTATTCTTTTTCCGCGGGGGAGAGGAAAAATCATTCCTCTCGCCCCTTTGCGTCACAAAACTTCCCGACATTGATTTAAGGCTTCCAGGAATCCGGGATTCCTCTGTCGACTGTCAATTACCACTCCCGCACAGAATTTACATTTAATATATGTTGAAGGCCGTCGATGGCAGGTTCTAGCGAGTGTCGGAAGGAGAAGGAATCCAGAGAGGAATGGCTGACGAGAAATGGGTGAGAACGACGCAGGTGGGCACGTCCGATATACATGTATGAGTTCACAAGGTATTTTACACGTATGCGGACAACAAACTGTCATTGGTGTAAAATAAGTCTACAGTTTTTAAAATTAACTCACTCCACAGGCAATATTCAAAAAGGTTTATATAATTTATTAAATATTCGGTACAAATAACTTAAATCCAAAGCTTATGCAATAAGTACCTCGAGATGGGGAAATTGAATCCTACTATTGAATCCTGTATTTCATTAATCCTGTCATTCATATTTGCCTAATTTTGTCGGAAAACAGCACATGTGAGACTCGTTTGGAAAAAGTTATTAACACAAACGAGAGCAGGGAAATATTATCAAAGGAGTCATAGTGGACTGTCGAGTGTTGTTAATCCCAATATATGACTTGGGATAATGTAACCAGCCAGCATTTAAGGTATTTTTCGTTTCATCACGTAGAAAAAAGTATGTTTAATGACTCAAATTATTTTTATTGAAATGTAGCTCCCTTAAATCCGCTCGCACGTACTTATTTCACAGGTATAGAGCTGTGTTTTCGCGAAAAAGATTATTGGCACTTTTTGTAATAACAACTATAATTTCTACTTATATTTCAAATATATACCATTCTAATCTCTCTAATGACCCGCCTCTTGCAGATTCCTAGCATTAGTTGGGTTTTGTGTTTGCACATATACTGTCACTTGGTGGCGAACATCGCTAAAAATTATCGCAAGGTTTCAAATTCTTACTTGCTTGGGAAAGGTGTTTTTCAAATACCTTAGACGTCATATTTCGTTCGGACCGTCAAGTTCTAAATTAATATAATTTTATGATGCCCTTCTTGGGAAATTCCACGAATAACATATTTATTAAAACAAAATTTTTAACAACAATCCTTAAATAGCGATAGGATTCCCAAAAAAAGGAATATACAACAATTATGTTGAATGCAACGTCGTACATGCGTGAAATACGTTAATAACACGTGGAAATTGCAAGCAAGGCCCACTGAGTGAGCTCCTTGACTGTTTCAGTGGGGTTTGGCTTTTCATGTGACTCTGAATGGACGAACTCTTCAAGCAGATATGAATACTCCATCTCCAACGGTTGGTGTTCGGGGAATCTAATATTGATAGTTAGGATTTTCCGCACAATATTTCGAATCTATAAAGTTCAATCTTTGAACAGGTTCACTAGCTCTTCTTATCTCCAACAATTGGTGAGGCTAGGTACTTATCTCATGATCAACCTCACAGCTGCTCATTGCTTTCTTTTAAGTTGCTAGCCATTAGACTCAGCACCCTCGCGCCAACTCCGCCATTCTCTCTCAAAACCCAACGCTCCCCCAATTAATGACATATTTTCTAATTAAGCTTTCACATCCACCCGTACCTATCTCCGTCATTCCCCCTTTTTATCAATCCCACCCCGCCCCTCCTCCTTGGCACCTCCCTCCCGTCAGTTCTCCCCTAAGACCCCCATTTTACCCCCGAATACCCTTATTTCCTTCACTCCCCTCCCTCTCCCTACCCAACTTCTTCATCTCCATCCGCCTCCACCTCGCTCTCATGTCCCTCTTTGGAAGCCGCCTACCCTCCTAATAATTTCCCCCGCCTCCTCCGCCCCTCTCTCCTTTCCATTCTCCTATCCCCCCCCCCGAGGCCTCCACCTCTCGACCCGTAAACTCTCTGCCTCGCGTAAAAAATTCATGGTCTGGAAGCGACGGCGTGGCCCTGGATAAAAAAACTAAGGTAACACTCCCCTCTTCACTACAGCCTTCGATAAATACCTCTCGCCTTCTATATCAACCAGGCTCCCCCAAATTCTAACCCGGTCCCCCCCTCAACCCCGTCCAGGCCGACTAATAACGCCTACCCCGCTCGGCCCATCCTATTACACCACCAACTCACTTCCACCTCCCTTAACCCCCATGTCGGAACCCCTGGCCTCATCGCCTCAACCGTGCTCTCATTTCCGCCCACGGTAACTTCAAACTCAGGACTTCACCCACCGCTTACACTTTTCCCCCTACGTCCAGATTGCGCACAAACTGCCCCTCTAACCTTTTGCCTTCGCGGCAGGAAACTAGAGCCTCGCTCCTTGTCACCTCTGATCTCCCAGGCCAAGGAAAAGCTATCGTATGGCTCGGCCAAGGCCCCACTTTCCTCGTGAAGCAAGCCGCAGGGACTAGCCACGACTGGGCTGCTCTCAAAGACTCCTGACCCAACTCCTCACTCCTGACTCAGTATCAGCAATTACATACTCTGTATCTGCCAAAAATAAATACGTAATACATGTCGATAACTAGTATTAAACACAGAATTGGTGTTATTCTGCCATGTACCTGATTCTCCAGTCCGCTAACAACTCCATGCGCTTGTGTTTATTCAACATAATATCGTACGCACCATCCACAATCTTATCCTTCAGTTTTAACTGTTTTCAGGAAACCTATGTGAGTAATTATATCGTAACTATGCTGGATAAGATTATTTCTTCTTCTTTTGGGGGGTTAGAATTAATTGTGAGGCAACTCATTTGGGAAAATATTCGTCGTTAAGATAGTTATAAATTAGCTAGTTAGGAAATTTATTTACGATGTGCCTTTTAAATGATAGGAATAAGGGATTTTCCGGACATCTGGTTGATGAAAATACCCTACTCACAAAAAAATAAATAAACCTTTATGTTTCAAGTATATTTCTAGGAAACGCGTGTGATTGAAAGATTTTATGTTTACTTGGCCGTTCGTTGGAGATGAAACATTTCTCTCTCTGGCCCTCAAGCTGAGCGGACCTGCCTACTGAGCGCTCCTGGTAACCGGTTTGACCCACCAGAGACTACCTGCCTGCCAGCTTGATTCTTGGTGTTTTTGGTTTTAGTGAAATGTAGTGTAGTGTCAACGTATACGTTGCTTCGTTTATATAGTTTTCGTTTTGTGCGTGGTTTGTTAACCGTAGTGCGTGGTAGTAGTAATTTATTTAGTGGATTGTGGTGGTTTTTGTCCTTCGACTCTGATTGGTGACCGGTGAGTGCTTTCCTTTTTCTTACTATCTTTTTTTGGTCTTCTGAAAACCAGACCTTACTCAAGCATCGTTTTTTCCACTTAGGCTTCATATTCAATTCCAAATCGTAACTTATTGATTGAGCTAAATTTAGCCAACCCCTTTTAGAAATTTTACCATAGTGTATACAGGTTAGCTTTTGTTGGAACCCGGTAGTTAAATTAGGATGGCTTCATCCAGGTCCCCTGTTGCCATGCTCGAAGGCACTGGCGAATGCGCGGCTTTAAGGGCCCGTATCGTCATGCTGGAGAGAATTGTGCGGGAGCTTCGATCGGAGATCGCCAGCCGGAGGGCTCCCCTCAGGAGAGATGGTGCTCAGGGTGGGAATACGAAAACCCGCCACGCCCATATGGGTGCACGGATTCGTCCGAATGCAACACGTGGCTGGGCGATTAGAGACCTACCCCGTGTCCCATCTCTCAACGAGGGAGTGTCTCACGTCCGTAGGTCGGACGATTGGAGGGTCGTCTCTCGGGTCAAGGGGAAGGTAACGCTGCGGCGAGGATTGGACTATGCGAAGGCAGATACCATCCCCGTCTCCAACAGGTACCAGGTGCTGTCGGATGACAGCACCACCGTACCTGCACCCCCTACCCCTACTCCGAGGGCACTGCCTAGGGTAACGCATCAACGGTCGGGGAGGAAGGGAACCGTTATATTAGGTAGTTCAGATGTCCGGCGTATAATGAATCCGCTGCGCCGCAGAGTCCAACAGGAGGGAGGTGTTGGATTCTTGTCGTCCTGGTGTATACCAGGCGGCGGGGTACCCCAGGCGACGCTGGCGGTGAAGGCGGCCGTCAGTAATACGGGCTGCTCCAAGCTACGCATTGTGGCTCATGTCGGGACAAACGACGCCTCGGAACGTGGATCTGAAGAGATCTTGCGCTCCTTTAAGGAGATGCACTCGGAGATGAAACGAGTCGAGGCAGAGTTGAAGGTCCCAATTAAATTAAGTATATGTAGTATTGTGCCACGTGTAGACCGCGGAAGGCTCGTTTGGAGCCGCATTGAGGGTTTAAACCAGAGATTGCTGGGATTTTGCCGGGGAATCGGAGCGGACTTCGTTGATCTGAGGCCCGTCCTCTCATCGTGTCGGGTACCTCTTAATCGCTCCGGGGTCCATTATACTGCCGAGGCATCGCAGTTGGTAGCGCGTAGGTTACGCTAACATGTTTCGAGGGTTTAGCATAGCTGGTAGGCAAGAGCGTAGGTCATATATTGGGAAAAATAAAGTAGAATCCAGCGCTTTTCGTCAATACAGTTCAGGTAATGCCTCTCAAATCCCCAAAAAAATTGAACAAATAACACTTGCGTTAAAACAACATATAACCCACGTAAATTTCATGAAATTGGTGCCTCTACATACATAATAGATAGCAATGCAAGTGAATGTAATTCTTTTGTCTCTGTTCACCACGAATCGTCTCAAAACAGTTTTGTTAGCGTACATAAAACCGAAAAACAAGAAGATATTAGCCAAATTAAAATTATAACATTGAACTGCCGTAGCATTAGAAACAAAATATCGGATATTGAACATATGTTTGTCAGTACAAACGCAGACATAGTAGCTGGAACGGAAAGTTGGCTCACGGGAGATATAGCAAACAATGAGGTTTTTCCAAACAGTTTCACAATTTACAGAAGGGACAGACCAAATAGGTTGGGTGGGGGATTATTCATTGCAGTAAAGTCACATCTTAGTAGCCAACGATATGAATGCGACGTAGATAACATAGAAAGCGTTTGGTGCAACATTAAGCACTACAACGGCAGAAGCCTATTCGTGTGTTCATTTTATAGACCCCCAGATTCTAACACAGATGTCCTACACAAGCTCGACGAACAAATATCCACTATCAGCAGCAGACAAAGCAACAGTATTACTATAATCGCTGGTGACACAAATCTACCGTCAATTGACTGGGACAACTACTGCGTAGGAAAATCTGCCAAAAACCGAGATTCATGCCAAGAACTCCTTCATATATTCACAAAACACTCCTTAGAACAAATTGTTAAATCACCAACCCGGGGCCAAAGCATACTAGACATCTTTGCGACATCTATGCCCGAAATCATTTTAACATTGAAATAATAGACGGAATCAGTGACCATAAGGCTATTCTTGTAGAGTTAAAAACTAAGTTCGTCAAAATAAACAAAGAAAAGCGTAAAATATACCTATACAACAAGGCAAATTTTAACGGACTAAGAGAATATTTAAAGATAAAAATACCAGAATACAAGACAAAAACAATGACAACAAATACAGAGAACACTTGGAATTATTTCTTAAATATTTTACGCGAAGGAATGAAGACGTACATCCCGTCCAAACTCAAATGCGACAGTAAGGAACCTAGATGGTACAACGGGGAAGTCAGATCGGCATTAAGAAGGCAAAGAAAGCTACAGTCAAATTTCAAAAAGAGTTTAAAAAGTGACGATATAATTTATGTGAATACAACCAAACAGCTACTAAAAGAATGTCGTAGTAAGACGAAAAGTATTATGCGCACAGCACTACACTCTTTTAAATCTAAAATGCTTAGCGAATATCTTGAGGAAAATCCAAAGTCATTCTGGTCCTATGTTAGGGAAATACAGGGTAAACGTCCCACTGTTCACTCTTTGAAGACTGAAAATGGAGAAATCATTACAGATAGCGTGAAAAAGGCAAATATTTTAAACCATTTTTTCCAGAGCGTCTACAACAAAAACACAAACGCACCAAATGATCCTCCACACCCACCCGGGGAACACATGAGCGATCTTACACTAACCAAGCAGGGAATAGTACATCTGCTCCGTAGTATCAAAGCACACAAGGCACCTGGTCCGGAAGAAATACCTGCTAGAATATTAAAGGAATTAGCTGAAGACATTGCCCCGTTTTTACATATTGTTTTTCTAAAATCGATAGAAGAAGGCTCAGTGCCTCGCGACTGGAAGCTAGCCCATATAACTCCCATCTATAAAGGCGGCGATAGGGATAAACCAACCAATTACCGACCCATTTCTTTAACAACGATCTCTTGTAAAATATTGGAACACGTTATTGTCACTAACATTATGAGATTTCTTGATAGTAGGAAAATACTAATCTACAACCAGCACGGATTTAGGAAAAGCAGATCTTGCGAAACACAACTCGGTCTCTTCATTCACGATATACTTAGATCGGGAGAAAACAACACAAAAGTCGATGCAGTAATCCTGGATTTAAAAAAAGCCTTCGACAAAGTCCCACACAATAAATTGTTACATAAACTTAAATACTATGGGATCAATGAGAAAATAATTAATTGGATTAGAGACTTCTTGTCAAACCGCAAACAAAAAGTAGTCATAGATGGGTTGTGCTCAACCGAAAGAGATGTAACTTCGGGCGTCCCCCAGGGAAGTGTAATAGGGCCTCTTCTGTTCTTAATATACATAAATGACTTAAGCACACACGTTAGTAGCAATCTAAGGTTATTTGCTGACGACACGGTGATATACAGGGAAATAAGGAGCCAACTAGATCGCGAGCTACTCTCTAGAGACTTAGACAATATCTCGGAATGGTGCAATAAATGGGGATTAACACTTAATATAGATAAATGCGCAGTTTTGAAATTTTGGAATAAAGGAACAGGATATAAACTACAAAATAGAGGGTTCAGTATTGACTACGGCAAATCAAGTTAAATATTTGGGTTTTTTTCTAACACCACGCCTTTCATGGGGAGCACATATCAGGACAATATTCTTGACAAGAATTCTTATTTTCTGTGGGATGGTCTATATTTCTAGCAAACTAAATGTCCAGCCTGTCCCCAGTCGTAGCAAACTTCTAGATGAAAGAATACAAGCAAGCAATCATATAGTTATCCAATAGAAAACCAGCACATTCCAATACATGCTTTAAGTGACCACACGGTAAAAATGATCTCCAAAAGTTTTTTAAACGTCTGAGCCGCAAGGAATCTTCTGTAAAATTTACAGTTGAGTTAATAAAGATGGCCTGCTGCCATATCTCGACGGGATGGTGAATATGGAACTAATTGGGAACCTAGGAAATTTTGTTTTTGGAAAAAGGATGGAACGGCTGTTTGTTTAAGCTCCCTACAGTATGAAGGCTGAATGAACCTTCTAATATGTAACCTTTCCCTTTTAAATTAATTTTTCAATATTTATTTGAATAGGGGACCCACAACCAAACTGACGACCACATAGTACGTTCCGAAAGTATTGAAATTAAATTTCCCGTGCCGCTTCTACCTGTATTTGTCGTAGTGAAATCAAAATACTTGACGTAGATGCGGGAGTCGCAAAGCTTTGGCGCAAAATCGGTCTTTGTGTTCTCCAAACTATGGAAACGGCAGGGCGTAAGCTATTGTAAAACTATGCGCGCCGACCGTGTCACGAAAAAATTGGAATAACCGATCGAGCACTAAGCACTAAGCACGAGCACTAAGAGCACGAATTCACTAAGTTTTGTGCTAAACTGTAAAAGTCTCCAAAGGAGACAAAAAAATGATTAGCGAGGCTTACGGGGACTCTGTCCTACTCACAAGTTTTGAGTTGTTTAAAGCCTTTAAGGAGGGCCAGGAAGAGGTTCACGACGAAGAACGCTCTGGACGGTCGTCAACCAGCAAATCCGATAACAACGTGGCTCGTGTTCGACAATTGTTGGACTCTGACCGTCGATTGAGTATTAAGATGATTGCCAATGAACTGAAAATGTCGTCTGCTGCTGTGTTCCATGTAGTTACTGAAGATTGAGCAATGAGGAAAGTGTGCGCCAAGCTCGTGCTCAAGGTGTTGTCGAACGACCAAAAGACCAACCGAGCGGAAATTTCAAGTGAACTTTTGCAGCTTATTGAAAATGAACCTGATTATTTGAACAGCGTCATCACTGGTGATGAAACCTGTTTTTTTAATACGACCCAGAAACAACACGCCAAGTTCTAAATGGTATTCATCTACATCTACATCTACATAATACCCCGCAAGCCACCGCAAGGGCGTGTGGCGGGGGGTGTTAGGTCACCAACCGTAAAAAAGAAAAATACCACATGCAAAAAAACAACACGGAAAATTACACCCACAGCAGCGCACACACTCATGCAAAAATCCCTTCATCCAATACTCATGCAAACACAAATACCGCAAAACAACTAAAAAACTGCACCCCATGATGCAGCACGAAAGCCATCCTACAACACGGAAGCCAGGACACAACAAGCAAGAAATTGAAACACCACATGAAAATGCACCACGAAACACTCTACCCCCAAATAGTCTCTAAATGGCAGGGAATGCGACCCAACGTTGCAGGTAGCAGGATATTCCCAGTCCCTCAAACACAAAAAGACAAGAATGAGCAATCAAATGTGAAAACAATGCTCATTGTCTTTGTTGACAGGAAAGGAGTGGTTCATCAGGAGATTGTTCTTCAAGGACAGACAGCTAACGCTGCCTACTACGTGGATGGGCTAGAGAGACTTCGAAAAAGGGTCATCAGGACGAGAAAAGACATCTCCGCTACCTGGCAACTCCATCACGACAACGCGCCTCACCACAACGCGAGTCTGCAAGTTCCTGGCTAAACACCAGGTGCCAACGCTTCCCCCCCCCCATAGTCCTGACGTCACCCCAGTAGCCTTCTTTTTGTTCCCACGGATTAAGGCATTCCTGAAAGGAACCCGTTTTTCGTCCATAGAAGAGATCCAATCAGCCGTAACGAAGACCTTACGAGAGGTCCTTGATGACGCCTTCCTACGCGCGTACCGGTAATGGCAGAGTTGTTGGAAAATTGTGAAGAGGCCCAAGGGCAGTACTTCGAAGAATTTTAAGTATTTATACAAATCTGTTCAATATATTGTTTAAAAAATAAAAACATTACTTTCGGAACGCACCTTGTATGATTTTCTTTATTATTTAATTGAAGTGAGCCGAAATATTCGAAAATGTGGATGTCTGTTCTGTGCAACACCTTTGCCAGGTATTGCGTTATTCCGTAGGTAAGCGACTTTATGCTGCTTAAAATATACATAGAGGATGCAAAATAACTTTTTATTTAATTTTTAGGATACCAGAGAACTTGTGTGGATTGCCCACAGTAGGGAGGAGATTCAATTGTTCCATTGAAATTTAATTCCTGAGAAGGAATGGGGGAACGCTCCGCAATGCCCCTCATGAGTGACTCGACCTTCGAATATGTCTCCCTCTATAAATCCTTGCAGGGGCTTTTTTTTAAAAGCGCATCAATTCTGTTATCTATGAGGGAATAGAGAAGTTTGTTCTTTTTTCCATGGGATCTCGAATATTCGGCATGCCTGTTTCATCAAGCTTTATTACTTTCTTTTTCAATAATGGAACGGCGTGAAGGAAATAACTGTTTTTCAGCAAACTTGTTCGTAACTTGTCAGATTTTAAGCAAACCATAATGATAGGAATGATATAATACAATTATCATTTTTGAGGTTTTGAACCCTCAATGAATAATTGAGGAAGTCTATTGCATTGTAAAATGCGAGTACATAAGCTCCATTAGTTCCAAATCGGTGATTCATTTAGTTATGCTATGAGGGACAAATTTCATGCCCAGTCAACGTATTGTAATATCATTCACGTGATTCATTTCTCTTTTAAATCTATTCATATTGTTTAGCTTGATCACTCGAAATTGCCAAAAAATTGAAAAAGGGCACTGGTAGATGGGTGCTCTACGACGAAATAGAAGTATTTGATATTCGGCTTTCACTTGAGAACTAATTCTTATTTCAGAAGTATCAAAACCACTAGTTTTTATTTTCCCATCCGACATTGTTGATGACCGTTGTACTGGCCAAAGTAAAATAGATGAATTATAAACGAAGACCCAATATATGAAATGCAGTGAACAAATGAGAAAGGGGAAGAAATGTGTAGGCATGGAGAGGTAAACCGATTAGTTTTGAGGAGAGTTGAGTCATGAAACCGATCTTGGAATTGACGATATGTTACGATGATGACGCTGATTCCGAAAATTTGAGAAATTTTGATTCCGCTACGCTGATGGTTATTGGCCCATGTCGACATGGACCAGCTTTGGGATACAAATTGACTCGTAAGGAAATAGATGCCAGAACTAGCCGACTCAAGGATTCCTTCTTCCCACGGACAATACGGGATTGAAACTGCAGGGTTATAGATAGCAAAAATTCCACTTGCCACCCTCAGCGTCTAAAATAATTAGTTGTATTTAAATGCATGCTCTTCCACTAACCTTATGTGTTTTGTTATAATAACCCATTCTTTCCGAATGACCTCATTCGTGTTCTGTTCATCTGTTTTTAAGTTTCCCTTTCAATCCCTCGTCCCTCTCCGCGGGGGGAAATTCCTGCTACCTGCAACATTGGGTCGCATTCCCTGCCATTTAGAGACTATTTGGGGGTAGAGTGTTTCGTGGTGCATTTTCATGTGGTAGTGATGTTTCAATTTCTTGCTTGTTGTGTCCTGGCTTCCGTGTTGTAGGATGGCTTTCGTGCTGCATCATGGGGTGCAGTTTTTTAGTTGTTTTGCGGTATTTGTGTTTGCATGAGTATTGGATGAAGGGCTTTTTGCATGAGTGTGTGCGCTGCTGTGGGTGTAATTTTCCGTGTTGTTTTTTTGCATGTGGTATTTTTCCTTTTTACGGTTGGTGACCTAACACCCCCCGCCACACGCCCTTGCGGCGGCTTGCGGGGTATTATGTAGATGTAGATGTAGATGTAAGCGCCATAATGTGGTATTATTGCTAATGTCCAGAATTCCCGATTATAATTGTAAAATTCTGTCATGTGATTGACGAATTGCCATATAAATATATTCAAAGATCTCAAGTACTTCCCAATTTGCTGAAGACAATGCGATTCTTATCAATTGTCATGCTTATGATGGGATTGTACGTCATAAGGAGCAGCTTTGCTACAACATTACTCACAGGAGCCATTTTCCAAATTATTACGGAGTCAAGAGCACATTACTAAGCATCGCTCCGGTTGCCCGTCCGCTGAGATAACCAATTCAAGTCTTGAAAGACGACCTTCAGGCGCCCTTCACCTCGACCCCCTCTTCCCGCGGCCCCTCACCCCACCCCGCTTTCCCGAATAGGCCCCACTCTCGTGAAACCCCTCCCTAAAATTTATCTTCCCCTTCCCCTTATCCCCCTCCTCTAGAGCCGCCCTAGAGGTATTCACTCCCTTCCCTCTCCGGTATCTCGCGCCTCCTCAATGCTCCAGTCAAGCCGCGCCCTTATCCAGTCGTCATCAGCACCGATGATTCTCTTTCATCATCCTTTTTCGAAATATTCCCTTTTAATCTAGCAACCAATCTTTTTACTCTAGAAATATTTTCATTCCCGAACCCTCCCCCTACAAATTCCCCCGATGTTCCCTAAAAAACCCCCACTCCCTTCACTAGACCCTTAAACTAACCACTTATCGGCTATGCCTCAATCAGAAACCCGTCTCCAGCCTCACCAACTCGGCCTCTCTCCCCGCTCTCCATGCCCGTCATTCATCTCTCCGCGCGAGCAAGGTGTCTTTCCCTCGGGATGAGTGTGTGGATACGAAATAACTCGCTGGTTTGACCGTCATTTCGCGGACTCAATTATCAGCGACAATGTTGCGAGTTAGTTGGTTGGTTGAGGGTATCTGATTGGCCCCATTACATCCGGGTAGAACTCCGTAAATGGGGATCCGAACTAGCGACCTCTGCGTTATCCGAAATACACGACATTACCGGAATTGCGGGTCCCGTTTACATCTTTATCTACTTAATACCCCGCAAGCCGCCGCAAGGGCGTGTAGCGGGGGGTGTTAGGGAACCACCCAAAATTAAGAAAAAAACCAAATGTAAGAGCCACAAATTTATACCATCCACAAACAAAACATGGTATAAATTCATGCCAAAACCCTTAAACCCCACACACATGCAAACACACAAACTATCAACTAACATACACATGCATCTTCCTGATATACCTAATATCTTAGCTATGCTTAATTTTGTTCCGACTTGTAAATTCAATTTTTTAAGTATTTTAAGGGACTTCGCTTTCTTACTATTTTGATTTCTGATTTTTCGGGGGAAGAATGAGTATTTGTATCCCTCTGTACTGGAATATATCTCCCTTATTTTATCTTTGTGGTCTGATCTACCTAAGTTGTGAGGGGCCGTTATAATTCCTTCAGTGTCATAGTTAAACTCGTTTGTTCTTAACCTTTCTAGGTGTCTAAGTTTCGCTTGTTCTCTTCGTATTTCAAGTGGCTCCCAGCCCAAAATATAAACAAAAACACAAACATACACATAAACACAAACAAAAAAACCGCCCAATTTTAGTAGCAATAGCTCGTAAAAGGAATAATTTGATTGAGGAGTAAATGGAAGATTATCGCCAATTGCAAGGCATCTGGGCCTTGCTGGAGGGCCTTCTGCCATACGTCTCGACAATCTCCGGAAAAATCTCCCGGATATTAAGGAGATTTGACATCGGGGCAATCTACAAACCTCCAAATAAGTTAAGAGCACTGCTGGTTAAAGCTAAGGACCCCATTGGCTGAAGACCCCAGGAGTATACCAGATCCCCTGTGAGTGCGGTGAAGTCTACGTGGGTGAGACGAGCCGCACGATAGAAAAAAGGCTGAAAGAACATCAGAGGCATCTCAGACTGGGGCAACTGGAGAAATCAGCAGTGGCGGAACATTGCTTTACTAAGGACCATAAGATAAGGTGGGAGGGGACCAAAATTTTATGCCGATCCAACGGACATTGGGACCGGCTCACTAAGGAGGCCATCGAGATCCGCCTCCAGAAACATAATTTTAACAGGGACTCGGGATTTTACCTGAGCAACACGTGGAAACCGATCCTTAGAGTAATGGGTGAAACCGAGAACGACGGGCGGCCAATGGGAAGGCGCCCTGATACGGACCAATCAAATGACACCTGATTGGGGGGAAATCAAATATATATATATACGGGAAAAAAGAGGCAAACGGCATTTAGAAGCCCTGAAGACGATGACCGAGTAGGACATCGAAACGTCGGCCAATATGGACGATATAACCCGGTGGAGGACCCGAGTGGAATTTGCGCAATACCCTAAGCATTAACACCCATGCTTTAGAATTAAATATTACAATAAAAGCATTATTGTAGACGCAGGGACTGACTAAAGTGCCAGCAAAGAAGACAAAGAAGAGACAAAGATGGTGTATTTGGATTATTTAATCAGAAAAACCCATATCTGACCCTGGAATAGGAATGACATCCAAAAACAACAATATGTGCCAATCAACACCAATGCACAAATCAACATTCAAAAAGAAGACCTAAAAATGTCAGTCTCCCGAGTTCATTGATTCTCCAGATTGTATAATTTTATTATAAAGCTAAAAATAGGTTAAAGCAACTGCATTTCAGGATGTGAATCAGTGAAAGCTAAAATATGTACGCATAATTTCGGTGAAATTCACGTAATAATGAACCACCACAAAATAATGTAAGAGTGTCAAATGTTCAGCTGGTAGGAAAGGGCGATAAAAAAGATTTAAAAAACTAGATAAATTATTACATTGTCATCAAACAAACATTTGCTTAGACCACAGTTTAACAAAAATTATGCAAGCTTGTTCTGTATGGCCGTGCATTATTTCAGTAATGCTAGACTAAGCGCTGATACACAGGTACATTTTGAAATAGTCTTTGTTTTTGGTATTTCAGCAATGAGTCTTCAATTTATCAATGTTCAGATTAATAATGAGCGGAATTCGCAATGCCAAATGCTGAAGATAGTTGCAAAGAAAACCAAGGATGAATTTGCGATAATGTTCAATTTACTCCTCAATCAAGTTATTCCTTTTACGGGCTATTGCTACTAAAATTACGAGTACTCGTCAGGAACAAGAATGGTAGCAAAGCCCATTAATATGACCTTAGTAAAAAGATAACTCCTCCCGGCTTCATTTCGTTAGCCAAAAAATATAAGTTTATTTATCATACATTTGTCATTAACATAATTAGCAAGCTATCCTTTAAGGCTATCCGCTTAAGGTTAAATTACATGTTTTTCATGAGTATGATATTTGCTTAAAACTTAAGCCAGAAATGAATTTCAGCGAATGAAATAGCTTACTGCTTACTAATAGCCGCTTGATTTTTGGTTCCTTAATACCGACTGCAGTTATGCAAAAGTATTGTATACATATTGTTTTTTATAAAATGTTCATCATCTGATTCTGACTTTTAATGCTAAAAATAACATAAGGAAATTTCACATTCTTAACATCGGTAATTCAATATATTTTTTGTGGGTTGCTGGGTGACTGACGCAGTAACAAGGGTTCTTAAATTTTTTAAATATTATTGATTTCTAGATAAGGAATTTTTTACATTCTTTGCATCAGCAACATACATTGCCAAAAAAATGGAAGCTTTATATCACTTAGTCAAACCCTTCAAGAGCATTCATATTCTTGTCCAGTTTAAGATGAAAGGGATATATAGAGGGGTATGAGTCTCGCTCCTGGAAAAAATATAAAAATATCCACACAATTAATCAAATTACAGGTTAATAGTATAACACATAAGGTATCCTTCAATAAGTCCTCTTAAAATCCAAGAGATGGCGCCCGTAGTATCGGATAAGGCTTCCTTTTTGTAAGCTTCATTTCTCATCAGACCGCTGTTAACGTTTCAGTAATGGTTTTAGGTTATCGACCGACAGCTGAGGTCAGTTGCGCCATTAAGGGTGAACAGGAAAAAATTAAGGTTGGAGAGGATCTCGGCGTCGGTATTAGCCTACTCTTTCCGAAAGGCGCCAAGGAGTCCGCAACTTAACATCCCATGCGACGGACGGCGTACCGACTCAATAGTGCCCTCCACAAAGCACCTTAAGTAGGGATCGAGATACCACTGAAAAATATCCGCCAGCTCCGTGATTTGAATCCGAATCCTCTGGGTGAAAGCGAGTACGTCAGCCACCGCACCTACCTGTTCCCCTATCAATATCCATTATGTGGTTTTCTATTAGTTTACTATGTTTTCAGCAATATCTTTTATGCGGTTTCATTTTTATGTCGTTTCATTTTGACGTCCAGAGGAAGTCACATCCTCCGAAATGACTCACAAAATCAATGATATGATTTTGAATGACCGACGAATAAAAATTTGCGAAAATGTTGAGGCCATAAAATATATTATATTATTAAATAACAAAAATATGCACGTAAAAAGGTCAATTATGTATGCACACAATCGAATGAAACGTAAAACTGGGTGACCAGAGATTCGGACATATAAATTACAGAATAATTAGAGATACCCCAGAATGCAATATTCTCAATCAAACGCTAAAACATAAATCTGTCACTCTTCTTTTAACTATTAGGCGCACCTAGAGCACGTCAAATCGAGAGTAGGGTGAAACTTGACGCTATGGTTTAAGTAATTTTCTGCTTTCTGGGTGAAGAAATTTAATCTAACTTAACATTGGTCTCAAATAGTTTCTCCACTGATAAGGTAACTTTTCTTATACATGTATTTAAGGGAGTATATATAATTTAATCATTAAAGCGTTACTTAAAATCAATTTAAATCAATTATTGCGTGGCCAAGCCATGATAGTAAAATTATTACGCAGTTTTATTCGTATTATCTTTGACATATACGTCCCTGAAACCACCTGCATTAAACTCTCAGCGAACAGAGGTCTAATAAAATCCCAGGGGTAGGTGATATGATGCAAAAATGTAATAAATCTTTCGCACTACCACATTCGTAAAAACATTTAGTAATGCAATCCAGAGCTTAAAATATTCCAACAAAAAGACTTGAGGCGATAGCCTTTTGGCTGAATACTTGAAAGATACTAAGCAAAATTCAGGGTGGCTTATCCCCCCAACGTCTTTTCTAAATCTTGCAATTCATCTCAGTGTCAGCCCAAATGTAGTAGACACTCTAAAATCCTTCCAATCCTCATTCCCATTCACTCACTTACCTCCGATCCCCTCCGGTTTAAGAATCAACTCACGTGCTCGGGAATTATTCCCCCTCCTTCACTCACCTTCCTCCGAGCATTCACATCCTCCCTTTCTCGTCTCAATCCAATCCCATTGTCCTCCCCTCCCTCTCGCCACAACCACGCCCCACCGGCCATTCAAGCCTCACCTCTCACCCCCGTCTCCTTACATTCATTCCCCTTCGCATTGCCGGCCTGACTACAGCCCACGGACGAAAAATACCCCGGCTCTTTTTCGCGGCCCACTCTCTTGCCTCCTATCTCTCTCTTTTTTAAGACTTCCTGTCTCCCCTGAAACCACAATCTCCCTCCCAAATCTACCACATTCCAAAACCCCTTTCTCTCCTTCCCACCCTTCTCTTTGAGGAAAAAAAAACACAGAAAGAGTGCCACTCCCACGCACACCATCCCGACGCGATTTACACGCTCAAAAACATTCCCGAGTGCTCATCGGCAGACCACAGCGCGTAGCGCGGCCGGCCTGACCCGCAGCGATCGACGGACGAAGGTACGCATCGCGCAGAAAAGGGACTGAATGGTGAAAAGGGGAGGACGAGGAAAAAAAACGGGTGTGTGGGAGAAAACGGTTGCGGTCCGGCGGGAATAAAGGGGATGTCGGTGGGCGAAACACCGGGGAGTGGGGGCGTGCGGTTTAAATGAAATGAACGAATCTGGACGGAGAGAAGATGGCGCCGGATAGGAGGAGGGCAATGGGGGGCTTTGGTCTAATGGCAGGAAGGAATGGGCGAAAGAGAGAGAGGGTTTCAAAATGGGAAGGGGCGAGTGGAAGGCGGACAGAGCCATCTCCTGCCATCGGCCGCTCGGATGCGACGAGTGATGATATTAAAGTGAGTCGTTTAGTAAGAAAGAAACGAGGATAGTAAGAGAGGCGGGTACGACAAGTGAAAGGAGTGAGGAGAGAGGAAGGAATAGGGGAGATAATATTGGGTGAAGGGAGTAATCGCCTCTCTAAACTCGATTTTCCCCATCCGGTCGTTGAGTCCCCAATGCCCAGTTCCGCTATGTCTCTACTGTACAGTGATAGGATAAAAACAGTTCAGGGTCCACAACGCCCCTTTCTCGGTCCAGAAGTAATATATTTGTGAGAGGATAAGCGGTGAAGAGTGTAATGAAAATGAAAAAAATGTTCAGTCGAAGTGGAGCCACGCAAGATTAAATGAAGCAACAAAAACTAAGAGAGTAGAAAAGATACTCATGTGTAAAAATGTTCATATATGCACGATTAACTGTTTTACAAGAAAGGAAATGATGAAGACTCAATACGGAATTCCATAAAAATTCAGGAATATTTAAATATATATTCAAAATCAAGAGACCTCCAACACCATTCACGCATACTCTCTTCTCGTAGAATGTTTAAACAAATCTGGCGCATACTGTCTGTACCTTTTCCGATTCCTCTTTCTTTCCGATTTCTAAATTCTTTCTCTCGTGAATCTTAAATATTTCCTGCATAATCTCCAAATGCGGACTAACTACGGCGTCTAGTATAAAAAGGTAGCCGTATTTTTATTTGTTTAGAGGAAGTCTTAATTGATTAACTCGCTAAAGACCTCGGCCCAGAATTGAGGGATCTGGGTTCGAATCCCGGTCAATTTGAATGATTTTTACACTCTGAAACTGTTACATAGTAGTTTGTATCAGTGAAAATTGTTCGTTGCATTTTCTCACAGCCCTACTAATGAAAACTGACTTCAGTAAGGCTGGACCGCATAATCTTTTGATGTGGGTATCCCATGAAACCTTAGATTTCATTGTATCAACCAAGTATGTTGCGTTTTCTGAAATGCCATCCTATATCCATGAAAAAGTCATCCTATTTATTTCACAAATCACGTCTCCGATATCTTTCATTTCGATGAAAGATATTGGAATTGATTTACTTATTTGCTGGTCGATTAATGACCCATCTCCGATGGGTCATTAATCGACCAGCAAATAAGTAAAGCGCAATTACACTTGTTCAAACGCGATCGTTCATACGAATCCAGGGTTATCAATCGAACTAACTCATACTTCCTCAAATTCATTCCAAGCCTCTCATTCAGAATCAACCTTACATTCAATGCGGGATTCTCACAAATAGTTTACCCCAATGGCTTACGGTCAATCAAATCACAATCGGATCGGCTTATTTGGTTCCTACGCGCAATTACTTTTTTTTAATTTCCTCAATCTATATGATATAATCCATCCTATCCGGGGGTCAATAATTCTAATTTCCTTGTCCATCCCTAAACGAACGTGAAACGTGAAAGTCTTGAACGCGGTGCAACTGCAATTTGTAATTTTGTTTTTTATTTTTATATTTTGGGTTTTTAAAGATAGATGATATTTCAAGTCAATAAAATTCTAAGGGACAACAACATACCCGAGATATGATACAATAATTAATAGTTCACAAAATGTAGATTCAAATTCTGGCACTGAAAAAAAATATATAAAGATGTCAATTGTTATAGAAGTGGGCATTTCCGTAGAGACAGTCGGATATAATCTCCATGACTGAAAGTTTCTAAAAGAATAAGTGAAATCATGCAGAAATCACCATAATATCAATGACATCTGAACCGAACATCTTGAATGATGTTGCCGCGTACATGAAAGAAGAAACATTACCAAAACACGTAGTGCACTGAAGACTTGTCAAGAAAAGATTAAATTATACAAGCAGTCTGCGTGAAGATATCGACTAAGGAATACTGAAAATAGATCTCAAAGAAGAGCATTCGGAAGATGGAGGAAGCCGGACACTGGGAATCGGAAGATATAAAAACCGTATGAAAAAAAGATATAAACCCACCACAGACCCTTTCGGGAACTTGCTTGGTATTGTGCAGATGTGAATATATACTCGTAGATAGATAGGGACCAGGTATATCAACTTGTTCCCTCTCATTCCACTAAATTTATAAACTTCTCTTCAAACATCTTAAATTAACAACATCAATGAATGGATTTTCTCCAATTAAAATAGAAGGTGGCATTTTCGGCTATTTGCTACAAAAGACAGTGACAATAATTTCAGCTAATGAAAGATCATCTCTCTTCTCAATTCCACCTGCCTAAGGAATCGGGATAGATATCCTAATTAGCTTCCGGCATCAACCACTACACGGGCGATCTGACTCCGAATTCTCACCATCTGCTGCTTTTTACGACTCTACCACTCACGTTTCCACATCTTTATTCTCCTTTCAGAACGCCGTAAAAAACCTCAAGCCTCCAACGAAATCGGAGATTACTATATTAATAATATAAAATGGCTTGGTGAGAGATAAGGGTCATGGAGATGTAAATTGGGTAAGGAAAATGTGTTAAAGCGTCTTATTATAGTTGTAGGTTATTATCCTCTGGGAAGTACAGATTGTAGTCAATATCACGTTCATAAATCTATTTAAATTAACATAATAGTGGCTTATATCGTTTCCTTCTATCATCGATGAAACTATATATTCATATTAACTTAGAATTTTTTGTTTTTAATATTTAGTATGCAAAATATTTCGACACTAATTTAGGATCATTTATTATACCCTTGTGAGTAGGGTCCTGCTATTCTACCACAACAAGGTGTAATTGAGCAGTTTTAAAACGGAAAAATTACCTCCCTGTTAGCTAGTATTTGTAGTTTATGGCCTAAGAAAATTTTCATGCAAACCCATCTCATCCGCTAGCGTCAAAAAATAGACATAATTTACCCCCGCGTGGATCTTTCGCCAGAGATATAGCTAAATTATAAACAAACGTTCTAACAAACCAACTTTCCCCTAGCGTATTAACCAACCCATCTGCCAGGTAAACCAACTGGCTTATTTATCACGTCGTGGGACTTAAACGAGAGAATAAGTTCGTGAAAAATGTAAAAAAATATTTATTTTCAAATAAAAGGAAACAATAAGAGATGTTTGAAAGAAAGCATTAGAATAAAGAAAGAGTTGGTATAAGGGATGTTAGAAAATTGCGAGTCTCGAATGCATTGAACAAGGAAGGGAGAAAGGCACAAACCCTCCAGCCGTGAAAAATAAATAAACATGAGCAGCGGGAAATGAAAGTCGGGGGGAGTGGAAGGCAGGCGCAGGATTTCATAGCTGGTCTGGCTCCGAAGGTGCCCGAACAATGAACGACGCATACGAGTTCCGCGGTTTCTAGCCGCCTTGCGTCTTGGCCGGAAAAGGGTTTTTTCTGTCGCGTTTTGAGAGTGCGAGTGAGGAAGCCAACCAATGAGAGCGCGTGCGCTCTGTTGCACGGGAATGGGCAAAGGACAAGGGCAGCGGAGGAATGAAGAGACAGTCAACGGGGATAGCGAGGGCATTCTACCGCAGAAGCACTCGGCGAAGGGTTACTGAGGACACCATGGCGTGTCGATGAAGATGTTAACAAGACAAATGGCGAAATATATTCACGGGATGATGGAAAGGGGACTCAAATAATGCCGGAGACATTTTCCTTATGCGCTTTAGCTATCGTGATAAAATTTAAGAGCTGTTAAAATGCTAAAAAAAAGTGTATCGCTGAGCATTGTGAGAAAAAAGTGAGTTTTAACAAAATCCAGGAATATACACAGTTTCAGAGTAAAAGAAACGGAATAAAATTTTTAAAATAATGCCTCGAGAATAATATTTTAAAATTAATAATGATGCAGCTAAGTCCATACTTGGCAGAAAGATTGCGACATCTCAGTGACAGCTTGAGGATAGTAATTTTGTTCTAACGAGCAACTAATTCCGATTAATCGTTTCATTAAAATTAAAGAAGTCAGAGAGATCAAGAAGATGAGGAAGAGCAAAATCCAAACGCATTTAAGTCGAAACAAAAGGTCACACTCCAAGGTCAAACGCACCTTGAGCGGAAAGAAAGCGACGAACTCGATTCGGAAACCACCATGGCCACGAAAATTGGCGTAAATAAAATAAGACGCACGAAAGCAGAGAAAGAACTCATTATTTACATTGGAAATAATCATTTAGATAAATTTAAAATAATTTTATGGAAAACATGTTGAAAAATAATGCACAACATGAAAAATTAAGTCGACATAAATTTGAAATATGCGATACAGATTCGACGAAAGCAGTTACAGACGATTAGTATTTCCTGCTAATTTGAGAGGGAGAATCATCACTTTAAGTCTTAAGCAGATATAACTTGCGTGTCCAATTAAAGTATTTGGATAGCTAGACGGATCCTACGATAGACTCAATACAGTTAGCATTTGCATCATAGCATCACCATTAATAGCAGTCGAAGGCATATGTCTGTTTAATACGGTCAACAAACCGAGTGGCTGCTTCCTGTAGAATTTTGACAGCATAGGTACTTGAACCAAAATTGATATTTTTTATTCAGATTGCTTATCGCGTCATTTAAGTGAATGCTTTGTTGTGGGGCCTGATTTGTAATGCATATGTGGTGCCATGTTCATCGATTTGATGTCAGTGTTACGTCAACGGCAGCCGTTGCGACTTGAAATATGAGTACACCCTACTAATCTTGAGCTCCACCCATCCCTTCAGGAATACCGATAATATTCTAAAACATTCTTATATATTTTTCTTTTAAAACCCACTGGAAAAATCTTTCCAAAAACTTTTTCCTTTATTTGCTATGGCCTACAATTACTACAGCGTCTCACGAACTCCAATCTTCTTTTTCCGCAATGCTATTTAAACTTGACCTTGCGATCCTTTTTCGCATACAGCCGCCACCAATGCTCGGTTTTTCATTAAAAGTCACTAAGTCGAATGATTGCGGGAAACATCCTAGCCAAAGACGAATTGCTCCAAGGGTACATCAGGATCTACAATTACCCCGATTCCCTGAAAAAAATTCCTCTCAAAGTTTCATGTTTCTCTACAACGACATGCTCACCCAGGTCCCATGTACACGAAAAAATCTCAAACACGAGTACACCCTTGAAACATTTCACAATAGTACACACGAATCTTTTTGCGCAACCTATTTCCCTTGGCAGGTAGTTAAAAATATTTATCCTTAGCGATCTTTTCGCCATCCTTTCCAACAACAAAACCACTTCTAACCTGTTATTCATTCAGTCCCTCTGTTATTAAACGCCCCGAAGTTCTGAAATCCTATAATTCTCAACATCATCAGTCCCCTTTCTTAAGGTCACTACAATTCCCTGAATAACTCCTAATACATGCGACCATGCCAGATGAAAAACCTTCTCCATGCTCGTCGTGGATTCTATTCCCCAAACAGCTGCTCATCAAATATCTCTCATCCCTTCCGGCTTCTTCCTGTTTCGCCAACAATGCCATGTATGTCCTAAAGCGACAACTTTGCTCCGTTTCTGTACCACTCCCGATAGAAGAATTAACAACCACAGAGAATCCTGTAACGTCTCTTCCGCGACTGTCTGCCTTCTAGTTTATGATTTTGACGCCAGAAAATTAAAAAAAAAGTTAAACGCCGCCTATTTTATAATTTCAAGGTCTGCAAAACAGAATGATTTAAAGTCTCTAATAAATATATTAGTGAGGTTTTTTTTTAAATTTCCAGAATGTACGGGGCCTGAAGCATAATTGCTCATCCTTTAAGCTCTTAAGCTTTCAATGATGGGCTTACAATATTTTTTAAACTTAAGAATTCGCTGCTCTTCGCGACCACCTTCACGGATTTACTACCTCCTCGTTAAAAGAACTTATTTTAAGGCTGCCTCCAGATGAAAACGGGATCATTATCATAAGTCAGCATAATTTCTAAATATATAAAAAAATTGTTAGCCTTTTGAGTTTATCCTGTGTATTTTTTATTTACTTTCTTATTTTCTTTTGAAGCGCATTAGGATTTAATTCGTAAAATCATCTTCATCAAGAAGAATATTTTACTACTTTGATCATTAGGATGAATTTTGCTTTGTTAGTCCTAAATTGCTGATTCCCATACTATTTTAAATAGGTTGTAATTATAACATCCTGTTGATTGCAAATATATCCAATTTTAGGAACGTTGATTCCTTGATTAAAAAATTTGCTCAAAATATTTCCTTGTGCTTTTCGGGGATATTAGTTTCAAGGCTTTTTATACGTGCTTTTGGTATTCCAATTTAATGAATGCTGATTAATATTTCTAGAGAAAATTACTACGCAGTAATAAGCTTGCACTATACGTTTTGAATTTTGGGCACGGAGTGCGAGTCAGCCAATTATGAGTGTCAAGGGTTTTATAAAATTCAATTCACAGAAAATAATAATGCACTATTTCTACTGATAATAAAATGTATTTGAACCAAGGTTTAGAGGTTACTTTGTCATCTTCAGGCCACGAAGTAATGTCGAAACATCCGTCGAAATAAATTTTATCAACAGTGGAATATTGCATTATTATTTGCTACGAATCGTTCATGTTCGCCTTCTACAACATCACGCCTGAGTACACAAAATTGATTAATAGAATTCACCCTTTTCTGTAATTCCTTCTCCTCCTGATCTTATAAATGGGCTCATTTCGTCACCCAATATTCTAGCTCCTCGTAGTAGGAATTTCTCTAGCTGTTCTAACTGAACCTTAACTGGAGACGTCGTGTTGGATCGTAAGAGGCCGGCACAGGAGACCAAGTCAAAAGGGATCGCCAACGCTCATAAGAAACTGCTAGTTCTTCACCGACGCCACCGGCATGACAGACAGAGGGGAACGGAGATAGAATCGTAAAACTCTTAGTGGGGGGGATGCTGCGTAATTTGGTTGGAGGGCGAGAGAGGGTTGGTTATTTGACCCGGGTTTTAAGAGCTTTCCGAATACTGAGCGAGGGGAGGCACGCCGTAGTGGCGAATGGAGAACTTCGCCATCCTGTTGAGACAGGCGGGAGAAAGGTCTTCTTTCCTTCCACCTCCACCGAACATTTAGCGCAAATCCATCCAGGTGCGACCGCAGACACTGACTGCTTCGTCCGCCCATCGCTGCTCCGTTGAACCAATGCTGGCAAAAAAACAGCAACGGGAGCACGTCAAAAAAGCAAACGTCTGCCATATGGACGGGAGGAACGAAACATAATCTATGCTTTAACCCAACAGTCCGCCTTCAAGTTTGAGTTTTCTCATTACTGGTTCAATTTGGTTTCTTACTGCACCAACATGGTATGCATAAAAAGTGTCGGGAAAAGTTTGAGGAAAAAATTAAGTTATTTCAGATATTGCTGCAATACCTAAAAATTCTTCGAAGAACTTTCCTTGAGCATCGACACGCTTTTTTCAGAGGATTTGCCACGACTCGAAGGCTCCCTGGTAGGCGGATTCGGGAACGGTCTTATAGGTGCGCATGCAAGTTTCTTTGGCGGCACTTATGGTCCCATTATGGTGCCTTTTAAGGGAGGATTTCACTACTGGGAATGGAAATAGTCTGCTGATGCCGAATCGGTACAGTGAGGGGGTTGGGGAATCGTCGCAATACAGTTGCAGAAGGTATTTTCTAGCATACACTCAAATACACTCTTAGTCGTCTATCGAGACCATTGTCACAGCGCAAATTTTTGGCATCACGAAAATTTCAGTGATAATTTTGTACACTGTCATCTTATCAATACCAATGTAATCTGAAATCATGGGTACACGTTGTCTGTACGTTGGTCAGGATTGAGTACTTCACTTATACGTTAGGAAAAAATTGCTACTAATACATTTTATTCAAACCTGGTGCATTCCTAAAGCAACAACACATCCAACATTCATTGGGGATGATTTCAGACAAGAAATAAATCTGAAGTAATTCAGAACAGTTTCATTCTTTTATAGTTCAACTTTTTCGCTAATTAAGCGACAAAAAAGACAACCGAATGGATGAGTGTAGAAAATGAAGTGGGTGGAAATTTGGTCAAATCTATTTAAAGTTTGTCGTCGAACGGTGTACTGCATTTATTTTCTGCGCGTTTACTATGGGAGCACTGTGATCACATTACAGTGCGATGCATGCCGTAGTGAATGCAGGTAAATCACAAGAAATGAGATCTTCAAGAAGTAAGAAGAATCGGCTAAAAAAAGAATGGATTGGTCATAAATTAGACCAGGTGGAACACATACGCGTCAATTGGAGGCTTCCGTATGAGCGGGCGAAGATATAAGGAAAATTAGATGGGAAAATTTAAAAAAATCAGCAATGATAGTGGTTCAAGCTTGACCATGTTACCCCGTTACTCTTTTCATTATTATTATTATTATGGATGCTAAGAAACATTATATTTCATTACTGAAAGATAAAGTAAAAAGTTTGTAGTTTTAATGTTTTGACATTTCTTATATTGCGGAAACTTAATTTTAAAATACATTCATCACGATAGCGTCTTTTAGAGCCGATTCCAGTTTTATTTACAATAGCAAATCAAAACCAATTGGGTTAAAAAATCGATTAACAATCACATTTCGCTGACATATATGGATGTTAGAAAACTAATTCCATTTCGACTGATATACATCTTCAGGATATCTGATGTTTTGATATAATTCATGTTGCGTTAGTAAATATTTCATTCTGCCTTATATGACTTAAGGAGAAAGCGACGCAAATAGGTAAACACGAATATACGAATAAGAAAAAAGTATCCATTTTTATCTGTACATCTATTTCAGGAGGACTTTAAGAAGGCATTGATGGTATTTATGACATTGATGATGGCATGAAGTACGTGTATCGTTAAATGTGGAAATGAGCTCATCCAAGTTTCTTCTACCAAAGGAAACGTTTCAAAGGCGCTGTAAAGAATATACCGATATCGACGAATACGCCGACCTATTTAATTAAGAATGGACCAACCATCAACCAGCAAATCGAGTCATGCTTCTATTTGGATTACATCCTTTTGAATTCTTTCTCTTCAATCGGACGGGTGCGAAAAAATTATTGCCGATTCCAATAACATATCCGACAATTTTATCATGCGTCGTTATTCGGCACCAACAGGCGTAAGGTCTCACCGATTGCCAACGCGATTCCATAAATCGATCAAAAAATCGGCGTGTTATGAGGGACGATGGAGTAAATATCGCCACCTCAAACAATCCGTCCGCATAGGCCGTCATACTTCCTCCATTAACTCAGCAAAGGACTTGATCGGCACTATCTCTCAATCTGGCGACGCAAACACAGAATACCGTCCCTCACCTCCCGTGCACGCACGCACCACTTTATCCAATGCCTCGATCGCAATATCTTAACCGGGCTGCCTCGCAATTACCTTCCACCGGGAGGGAGAGAGAAGGTCTCCCATCAGCCCTCCACCCCATCTCTCCCCCCTCATTGGTGTACTGAGCATAATACACACAATTACGTGAGCACGCCACTACTACGACTTTCTCCGCTAGCATATATCGCCTACTAGTCCGGGGAACCGGTTCGAAGGAGGCGGGAGGGAGGAAGCACGTGGCCTTTGTTAAAGAGAGGCTTGCCCTGCCCTCCCTCCCCTCGCTCCTTCGGCCTCCTGCGTGCGTGCGTGCGGGAAGGGAGCGGAGAGAAGAGGAAGAGGGCTTTCTGCCGAGACAACGGCGGTGTATTTATTTTTATACATTTTTTCCCTGCGGCGCAGCTGGCCAACAGGTTCGAGCGGCTTTTTTCTGCGTCTCGAAAAATTCGGGAGTTGGATCGAAGAGCTGAATGAATGATCGAGGCAGGGCGAATTTCTTTGTGCACGACAAAACGGTTGGCTCACCGCAGGGGTCATTATTGAGGCCTAGATGACCTATGCTTTTGTCAATGCTTGATCCAAGGGAAAAACTAACGGCCTATTCATGCGAAAAACTCGTTGAGATTTATTTCTCTCCGTTAGTACAATTAGAATGAGATTAAATTATTACCTGGAGTGTTAGAAAAGAAATCAGGTAAATTTACCATGATGTGATTCAATAAAAATGAGAAATTGACTACAGTAGTCAACATGCGTTACTTCGATATGAAAAAAATTCCGATATCACTAGACAAGTGAGTATGTGTTTTATTTGTGGAATATTTCTTTATGACATAAGCATAGAAGCATAAAACAGCTCTTCACCGACGTAACTGTGCTTCAGATATGATTGTTTGTGAGTATCACATCAAAACAAGCGAAATATTATTGAGCATACAATAAAGCAAATAATGGTTTAAATAATCATGGATTGATGCATAAACTGAAGGATTTGTACTCCCTAATCCTGTTGCAATTTTGTCAATCCATCATATCTCCTTGCACCGAAATTTTCCATCACCTGCTTCTCATAGTTACCCATGGAAATCCTCTGTAGTCTGAAGTCTTAACCTCTCTATATAATACATCATGTCCCAAGATTTATCACTTTAGTCTCTCTCTTCCACATGTAAAGTAAAACTCTACACAACTCAATTCAGGGTTGATAAATTTTTCAAGACGGTAATTAGCTATTCATTTTTTCCAAGCACGAATTCTATTGGATTCTATTGTTTATTGCATTTAAGTAGAACAGAATATATTGGACTCAGACTACCCAATTACGAAGATCATATTTTCAATGTAAATAATAAATTATGAAATAATACATTACGAGGTGTGTAGTTTAATGAATATGTGTGTCACTCCCACGTTACGCCATAAACAGATACATAAATATTTATTAATAGCAAATTTGAATGCCACAATATCCCTCATAATTTTATAATAATGAACTTGGAAAATACTACAATATCACCTAAGCCCTAAATAATCCATTCCTCATTTCAAAATACGGCTAATAAGATGATTGACTTAAGTGCATAGACGATATTGGAGCGTGCTAAATAATATATCGAAAATATTGGTTTATCGTATAATCATCCATACCAACCAGGGCGAATATGGATACTAAAAGGATGAGAAACCTTAGGAAGTGTTGTTTGTTTGGGACTTCGGCAGCTACGAAAGCAAGGGACGCATATAAGACTATCGGCGATGGGAGAGGAAAGGCACGTCCAAAAGCCCTAACTCTCCTCCATAATCCAAGGCCACTCGACCATTAAAGCGCAACTTTCACTATCGTCAGGGAATTGCAAAGTAGGAGTTTGGAGGTGGATATTTATATACAGAGTGAATACGTTACCCTTTTTCATTGAGCATCTATTACTTCCATATAACTCTGTTGGTGTGTATATGGTATATACTTGTGTGTGTGGGTATCTTATATATATATATATATATATATATATATATATATATATATATATATATATATATATATATATATATATATATATATATATATATGTGTGTGTGTGTGTATAAAAGTTAGCAGCAGTGGACACAGACAAAAACACAGAAAAACAAGAAACTCACTAGGGTTCGAATTTTCGGTGGTCCAAGCCACCTTTCTCAAGGAAGAGAGGGACAGAACTCCTATGCATGTATATATATATATATATATGTATGTGTGTGTGTGTGTATATATATATATATATATATTCATTGATAACATATAACACTGTCATTTATCACGTTCCTCTTGGTATTTTTAGCATTTCAACTAACTTCAGAATGCTTAACTTTGTCACTGCCCTCTCCGCGTTTTAAACTTAGCAACGATTCTCTTCGAGAATGTTACTACTAATTAGAAATAACTAAATGAGTTCATTGCACGCCACGTGTGTTTTTAATTGATAATATGCCTTTAATTTTTATTTGAACAAATAATTTATTTTATTCAAGTCGTTCTCTGTCCGTTCTCTTCAGATTTATTTTGTTTTATAATTCATGCGTTTCGTATTTATCCGTATATTCATGTTTCAACGACTGATTAAAGAAGCCTCCAACTAATCCCGCCAATATAAATTAACCAGTGCCTAGTCAAATGAAATTTTATCTTATGCTCTGGCCCAGCAACATTTCATTTCCACCTCTATTTTTTGTGTTTGGTAAATGCAATTAAAATGATCGAGAAGTGATGAGAGGGCGACTGGATTCGAAGGAGGAAAGACTAGTTTTCCTCAGTAAGCTACTTTGAATATAAAATAATGCCGAACTAGCCACACCCTGCACGGGAGCTTTAACGGAAAAACTATTTAAGGCCACAGTGCTCTTTTAAAATCACTCTTTATTCGGAGGGAGAGAGATATATATGTAAGGCATCCAGCATTTCAAGAGAAGGGTTCATGAAGATCAGGAAAGGACAACACAGCTAGCGAATCGCAAATTTAGACATCTCTGGGGATCTATGAAGCTGACTTTGCAAGTTTTTATAAAACTCCTAGGAATTTCTAATTGACTTATAGAACGAAATTTCTGAAAGATAAGGGTCCCTTTTCCATATTTTCAACTTAAATACTAACATAACTACAAAATTCAGAATAGAATCAGATTAAGTATAATTACTATTAATAAAATGGAGCTTAAAACATTTTTATCACTACTTCCGAGTGATGAGTTGGAATGAATTTCAAGAACTACATTTTCAATTGAGCATTTTTAAATAGCAGTCTACCCAATAACAAAATATTGGCCAATTTTAAGTTACATAGAACAGCTTCATTGAGCAAAAGATAGAAATATGCTAAATTATACATTTTATTTATTTCTTTTTTCCTACCGAAAAATCACATTTTAAAGAACTCCAGATCAAAGAATATCCATTGGAAATTTTAGCAGCTTTAGCTCACGAAACTTAGCTTTTTCTCCGATAATTAATGAGTTATTGTAACTTAGTTGGAGAAAATGAGACATAAATGGTCCAAAGGTAAATTTTCTTGATTTCATTTAACAGAGTATATGGTTTTGCTTTGATGGTTAATTCATGGAGAGAAAAATGAGTATGCATTAAACATATATGTGGCCTCTTTTTCTTGTTTCACCCAATAGGTTTGCAGTTTAAAGTTCTAGCACTCGCTGTGAAAAGCGAACTGTTACTTTTGCAGTTTATCTTTAAGTAAAACCTCTTGGTTTGCATCCATCTCTATATCCGGATAAGAATCCTATCATATTCGATACAGTAGATAAATTATCACATTCTTTTCACAAAAATTGCTCACAAATCCAAGAAATCCATTATGAATAGTTTATATTTAGTTTAGTTTCATAGTTAAATAAATCCGTTTAATTCACATGATTAAACCCAGGGGTAACATTAAATATATATTGGGTCACTCTTCTTTTTTAACTCTTCTCCCTCTCTCACACACAACACATTTTCTCGTAATCCGTCTGAGAAAGCCGAGACTTGTATCATCAAAAAACTTTGAGGTGGATTCGTACATTATTGGTATGTGCCTTCTTTTATGGTGAATAACTATCATTATGCTTAACTTTTTCATTATTACGTTCCATATATCTTATGTTTAATAAGATAAATGGAATAGTTTATGTTTTTGATTCACTTTGGCTGGCCGATGAGTCGCACTGGCCGGTTACCTTACCTGCAGAATCTAGCTTTGAAATACGCCGTAGTCAGTGATACCCCACTCTGTGGTAAATGGCTGTTTCATGATTTCCGTTTAGAGCAAAATATAGCTATAGGTATCATAGCATCATTAGAAACAAACTTCTTTTGTTTGCAGTTACACAGCCGACATTTGAGAAAATATTGAATTTCAAAAGAAAATTGAACATTGTCAGTAAAAATGCTCGGCGGATGTCGGCATTTTTCGGCTCCCTCCGAGGGGTTCAAACAACTTGCAGCTCCGAATCAGGATTATAGTACTTCGCCGTGGGAGGGTCCTAGTATAGATAAGATAAAAAGTTCTTCGCGCATCTTTTTGTACTTATTGGAGGAGGATATGACGCTGAGTAAAAATCCGATACGTTATTTTCCGGCCCCTCTTTCACGCCACCTCACCCCTACCTCTGTATCAGGGCGCCCATAACGTTAGGTATAATCAAGGTAGGGCATGTTTTCTACTTTTCAGTCATATAACTTCATTGATTTCAATGAACTACCAGGGAGCTCAACACTTAATGTTTTCGGTTGAAAATCCAAAAGTCATTAAATAGATGGATACCCTAGCAAATGGAGGTGAAATGTTTTCCGTCAGGTGAGTGCCAACTACAATCCGTTAAAGGGGGTGCTTATGAAATAATTTTACTAGTACATTAATCCTTGTGCACCAGATGGAGTGTTCAGTCACTTAAAAAGGTCACCTATCTAATGCCTTCTAACACACCTATTTTAACGGTCAAACGTTTTATATGAGAGAACCACATCCTAGAATTCTACATTGATGCTCGCATGAAATTCCCCAAAATCCCCTAAGTTCATCTCCGTGAGACCGTTGCAGACAGCTTTTTTGAGGCTGGTAATAATAAAATCCTTCATTATTCGGTGACTTTCAGAAAACTAACTGCACTTAAAATTCAAACACTGGTAGAGATGTTTCAGTCCTCCTCGTGTCTATGAATTTTCCATCGAAGCTCTCCATAATTTTGAATATTCCTCCTCATTTCTGTACCGAGGTCTCCGTATCTGCGATTTTAATTTGAGAGAACTGTACCACCTTACCTGCAAAACTATTCGAAACCTTCCTAACAGCGTGAATACTTTTAAGAAAAGATGTAAAAAATCTATGTGATAATTTTATTGATGTGTTGCGTTAAATTGTATGTAAAAGCTTTATTTTTATTTTTTGTCTTGTTGATTGGGTACTGATGTAAATGAAATGGGGATTTTCTTTTTTTTTTTTGAGTTAGAAATTTTTTGTTTGGAAGTTTCCTTTGAGTGTAATTTTTTACTGACTGATTTTATTTATTATGTTTTGTGATATTGATCATGTCATTATATGTCATGTTATTTTTTCCAATGCAAGTTTGATTATAATACTCGGTATTTGTGTGCCACCTGACATTGTCTATCTGCACATGTAAGTTTGAATAATAATAACGTCCTCTAAATCTTCTAAACCAGTTTTACAGTATACGAGGTATGTCCGGAAAGGATTCAACCAAGAAATATTTTGAGAAAAATAACCTACCTAGAGGAATGAGGTCTTAGACCCCTTCGAAGTCATCGTTTACGGCTATGAACAAGTCCCCTACAACCGCAGCACGAAATTTTTGACGTCGACGAGATGAAAAAGAATGCGACGAGACAGCTGATGGCCATTCCGAAAAATATCTTTGTCGATTGTTTTGAAAAGTGGAAGAGACGTTTGGACGTATGGAAATACGTGAGAGAAGATATTTGTGATGAGAAAGATGTAGAGCGGGAAGGGGATATCGGGGTGAGTGGCAGGGAAGGGTGGGTGCACCTTAGATAGACGGAACAGGGTGGAATTAAGCAACCCTTAGGTTGCTCACAGGGTGCAACTAAGTGTTCTTGGCACGGGCCAAGCGTGTAAGGGCCAACTAATATTCATTTAAAACACACTCGGTTGAATATCGATGATTCGGGATAGGGGGTTTGGTGGTGGCGCGAAGGTTTCAAGTGACGTAGATGTGGAGCGAGGCGGGGGCAGAAATTACGGGGGGCGGGGAGAAAGGGGAGGTACAGGATACGCCCGACTACGGTGGAGGGCCACATATGCACGCACGTCCACGTCTCCGCCGCTCAAACGGGCGTCGACCGAGCGTAATCGTTGAATTGCGCGACTCCGGCTTATATAAACACGCCCCCACCACCTCCATCCAATCTCGCGGCTTCCTCCCTACTCGCTCCCCACACTCGGCTTCCCTCGCCACCCCACCTACTCTCTCCTGCCCTTTTTCGCATGTCTAGACGCCTAATTTACGTTGTGGTGCTCTTGCACCCCCCCCCCTTCCTAACGGTCCACTATTCCGCACTGCAACTCCACACTCTGGGTGAACTCCCCTTCCTCCACACTCCCTCACTCCATTCAACGCTCCAGTTCTCCAATCTCTCCGCCCCAACGCTCGTCACCCTCGTCCCCTTCCCGATTGCACATCCCGTTTCCTCCCTTCCACACTCGGCATTGCGCACACGATCCCTCCTTGTCATTTTAAAGGATAGATTCCGATTCTTACTGCTCTAGAGGCAGCCGCGTGAAGTGAATCACTGGTTAGTAATATTCATTGGGCTACTGACCTCGTGCGGAAGGCGGTGTCCTCGCGGATTCAGACATGTTTTCCAATTACGCCTGAGCCCTCCATGCACCCAAATACCGAAACTTACGAATGCGTAACAGTGGCACCAGAGGTGGGGCTCGAACATTTCTGTGTCATCCAGAGGTTACACGCAAAATGGTAACAAACTCACATGCAACTGTTGTATTTATCAAGACGTATCTCTATATTATATTACAAGGAGCTGTATCA
The DNA here is from genome assembly GCF_022747635.1 of Hetaerina americana. Taxonomy (NCBI): domain Eukaryota; kingdom Metazoa; phylum Arthropoda; class Insecta; order Odonata; family Calopterygidae; genus Hetaerina; species Hetaerina americana. The sequence goes on from NW_027286741.1 coordinate 10,580,496, forward strand.
TATCTCAGCAAAATGTTATCAATCCACTTTACTCCGAACGCAAAGTAGTGGAAAAGAAAACCCGACAGAGACCCGCAACAGCTAGGATGGGAGCATGGAATGTTACGTAACGGTGATGAAGTCAGGGAAGCTAAGCAATATCCAGGGAAAAAGAAGGAAGAAGGTTGAAGTATTTTGGGATTGTGTGAGGTGAGATGGATATATATCAGGGATTACTGGAGCCATAGTAAAGGAGCGTTTTATGGTGGAGTGGATGGGAGTCAATGTGAAGTGACCATAAGACTGAATAGGGAACTGATGACACGGGTATTAAACTTTACGTAATGATATAATTTTGCAAAGAGATGAAAGCAAACCCAACATACTATTTAGTGTTAATCCATGTGTATGTACATGCCGACAAGTAGTCGTTAGGGAGAAGATATATACACATTTTACGATAAATTAGAAGAAACAATTGGGAGCCTGCTACCACGAAACACTACAACTTGTAATTCCACGGTAAACCCGGGTTATGAAGTTCAATTTCATCATCAAGTATTGAACCTTCCTAAGGAATAATCAGTACCTCATTATGTTCAATATGATGATATTATTTGTTGATGTAATTATAGTTTTTCATTATAAAATGCATTTATTCTACTAAATCTCGCTTCCAGCCATCAATTGTATTCGGAAACGTGACAAAAAATTAGCAGCTAACGGTAATGAGAGAATGGTATATGATGATAGACGAAGAAAAAGACGATAGTGAGCTCGAAGAATTTGATTCAGTTGACAGGAATGAATGTGTAGAGACAACTTTAGTTTAGGAAAATAAATTGATAAACGTAAACTAAAATTTGGTATACACACTATAATATGACATTGGTACAATGGACATACCAGTTATATTATGGTTAGCAAAGGATTAATGAATAGCATCATTGACTTACACAGCTTCCTGGTGATTTATGCGAATAGGGAAAACAATTTAGCACTAAGAACGTGTAATGGTAAATTTAAGAGACTTACAAGTGAAAGGGCTAACGGAAATGAAATGAACTGGCAACGAATGGAAGGATTACTAGGAGGCAGTTGATAACATTTTCTGAGAAAGCACGGGAAAAAGTGCTGCCCAAAAAAATATGGAAATATCTCAAACAGAGGAAGTAGCTAACGAATCAATAGAAACTTCAAAGAAAAAGAGTAAAAATATATATGATTATGGAGATGAATGAGAGAGGAAATTGGAATGATTTGAACAGTAAATTATGGAGAAGAAAGCGTGAAGAGAGAATGAGGAAAGGCGAGAAACAGGGAAAAGGCGAAATCAACATGGTGGTAAGAGCATTAAAATGACGGAGAGTTTACAGAGACAGAATGAAATGTAATCGCAACGTATCAGCGCAGTGATAATGAGGGAAAGGTTTGGTTAGTGAAAATGTGGAAGCTGGGGTTTCTTCCGAGCTCACACATCAAGTACTGGTTCATTCTCCCAGGTAGTTTCTCGAAGAGGCCACCCACCCCTCAAAGTCTTAATGCCCCATCCACTCTTTAAAAGGGATTTCCAAGGGCCACCGGAAAACGCAGTTGAAAGTACGCTAATCAGCCAAGATCAGCTAAAATAGGTTAGCTGACTGGATAACGGCCGGATAACCGACATATAAGGAACCTGTACTTGCCTCAGACTGCACAAGCGCGGATGGGGTCAGGATGGATAGTGGTTGGCAGGGGAGTAAGATTCCCGTGATCACTTAACCTTTTCAGTATAAATACGGAGAGCATTGCTTGAGACATTGGAAGGGCTGGAGCCTAGATTGAAATTAGATGAGGAACTAATCAAATAATTAAAGATGTTATTATCAAGCAGAATAGCCTAATAGCGAAAAGTTTACCATCATTACTTTGCCATTTGGGGTTTGAAGTTCAACGGTTGGTAATAATCAAAAGAAAACGAAGGCAAAGAAATTCTCGATAAATTTGTTGCCTGATATATGCATTAAATTTGGGTAACTTAATCAAAATAGGAACAATAATTCAGTTTTAGAATCGCCATAGAAAAAGGTAGGAATTACGTCATTTCGTAAAAATGCATTTTAGCCAATAAACGGCAGCTAAATGCCATTAAAATTAAATTCTTCTGGCAAAGGAACATTCACAAAGAGATGATGAGTTTGGGAGAGGAGAGACACCTTAGGTAAAAATATGAAGACAAACTAGTGGAAGCTGCAATAAAGTTGTCGTATTATATGGATCGGAAGTATAGTCTTTTAGGCTAGACGATGGGGGCAGATTGGAATACCAGGAGGCGTGGGCGTGAAGAATAATTATGAAAAAAATTGACAGAAAGGAAAACAAACGATGTTCTTGAGGCAAGTCAAGGTAAGCCGGCGGTAATAGGATGCTGAAGATGGCAATAGAGGGTAAACCGCTGATAAAGCGAGGGGGAAGGTGAAAATAGTAATTTTCGAAGAAATTATGGGAGGAAAAAAGTACGGCCTTTAGTAAGCAAGTATGAGAAAAAGAATTTAGAGCTAAATAATCAGTTATTGTAATATTAAGTATGCAGTTTAAGGATATTCTTGCAGAGCTTGTGAGTGAATACAGTGGAGGGTGGAGATATGTAGTTTACCCAAAACCAACCCTAACCCGAAAACCCACTGCTAATAGCAAGTGGTAGTAGGACAAGAACTGTGATACCGAGGGGAGAATTTTAAACAAAAGAAAATTATGGTAGTTACACTAACTAAAAATGTGAATCAATTATATTATCAATGGACAGAAACAATTATAATATGAAGAATATGTTTGACGAATGTAAAACCTTGGCTTTTTGGCAATATGACGAGCGTTGACTGGTAGTTTTTGAGATGCTCAAGTGACGAAGAATTGAGAAAATATTTTGGATAGATAGGAAAATACAGTGATGCTTGAAATATGGTAAACAAACTAATATACTAAATGAATTCAAATCATCAAAATTTAATTGTAGATAACTTTTAACAAATGTTTTTATCTTGGTATTTGGAATACTAAACTACAATATTGGTGATATATTCTTTAAAGTAGGCTTTGTATGGATCAAAACTACCAATAGTGCGTCAACACTTCCATTGTCTCTCCGGAAAAAACACAACCCAATTGTGTACACCACTCTTTAACTCCGTACACATCATTCCTCCATGTATCCCAAAGTATCGGTAACATTGAATGAAAATTCTATCCAAGATTTTTTCTTGGTCTATTCGTATTCGAACATTGATGTAGGATTTCTCTTTTGGCGCATTTTTGACTGTGAATTATAAAAAATAACATCACTCAAATCCCATTACTATGAAATCATTTCCATGGAATTGACGAAACATGTATTTGATTCTTTATCTTGATATTTCCCTTGAAAGAAAAACCATTATTTATTTTCAAATCACAATGAGTGTAAATGATCCATTCCTTTTACGTAAATACCCGATTAGTGATTACAGAAATTTAGATTCAAATGTGAAGAATATAGGCGAGTAGCCATGACTTCATCCGTTATGGACCATTTAGACAACACATAAAAATTCTTTGAAAGAAATTCATGATTTATATTTATGAAAGCTGAAAATATTACGGAAGGCATTATTTGTGACCCTTTTATACCGTCTAAGAACCAAATTAATTACGACCAGCTTGAGTTTTTCTTAGAAATCCGAGGAAGAAGAGTTAGAGTTATCATTAATTTTAGTCGTACGAGGCATGAAACTTGATTTTAAAAACACAACTGGAGTCTGAAAATATTAATAGAAAAATTGTATTTTGAATAAATGGAGGACTTTATGAAAACGAATGAATGGTCTGGATAAAGGGAATTAAACAAAGAGATAAAGAAAACTACAGATATATAAGATCAAATAAAATAAAAGGCTGAAACAAGATTTTGATATGATACCAAAGATTTCAATAAATAAGAAATTAAATTTATAAATAAAAAGAATGAAATTAAAACATTTTGAATTAAGGCAACAAAATTAATCCTTTCAAGATAATTTTATACCGCCAATAACCCAAAGGTAGGGTGCGTATTAGTATGATTAGGATAAATTAAATATGATTGACAAAAAATGAATAATTTACTGAATATCTCCAAGAGTAGAAATAGTATCTCTTCCAGGAAAAATCATCCTACAAAGGCTATGCTAATATGCTTAATTAGTTTTTAAATCCCTTCTAATTAAAAAGCTCCTTAACCTTTTAAAGTATTTTAATATATATTACAATTGGAGTTTGACTGCACGTATTCACACAATATTTTGTTGTAAACGCCTAAATGTCATTAACTTTCCCGTTCCGGAAAAAATAGCACCCTCCTTTGTAAACAAGTATCACAATTTTACCTCTACCAATCAGGATAGCCTTGAAAGATGACACAATTTCAGACACACATAGATATATTATAAAAATAAATGATATTCAAGAATTAGGGATAAGGAACAGCAAAGTAAAGTGATGTAATTATTGCTTTATTTGACGAAGTACTGCGAGCAAAGCTCAGTCCACAAGATTAAAGGCGATGATAATTAATTTAAATCGCTTACACAATATTTCCGAAAAAAATTTAGCGATGAAAGAAGGGGATTACATTTTCGTAAGAGATATTCATCGAGTTCCTCTGGGAAGCGCAAAAGGGACTCCAGTACGACTTGTATAGAAATGATTTCTATTCATGCCCATTCATCTGTGTCCTTGATGTTGAAATAGTTTCCCGGAAACACTCACAGGACGTCTCTGACTATTCAGAGTACTACGCAAAAATTTAAAAAAACTTTTTGTAGTAATAGTTAACGGCAAAGGGCTTTTTCATGGACGCATGTAAAATGAAAATGATGAAAAAAATTCAAGCCGACAGCCAGCATACGACGCTTCCCTATCTGTAAATAACTCCCATGTCATGTTGTCTCCTAATGCGTCTTTTACCATAGTCATAAGTGTTTAAGTGAGTATACAGCATCTTAAATGTAAATCACCGGCTCAAATAGTTCGAATCTTAGATGAAAATGGTATAATCATATCGTCAACAGACTCCTGACGCAATTTGCAGAAACTAGATGGACATTCTGTCTTCACATTATGGTTAAAATTTAAATTTAGCCTTACATAAAATACGCAATATACTAACATTTAATTACAAATAAATTTTACCAGTTAGCCACCAACTAATTTGCAAAATATAATCACCAAACCTATATAAATTTTGATATTTTATTATTTAAGGGACAATTTAAGACATGCATCCGTCGTTTCTTCCCGCATAAAAATCCATAATATCTAATTAACAAATAAAATAACTAGATTAATACTTGTATTTTATTATTTTATCTTATTTCAATATTTGGGCTCTACTCTACTTTATAACAATAATAAAGCACTATTGTTATTTTAAATCGCAAAAAATGTATTTAACTCAAAATAATTGGATTGGAACTCTTAAAATAACGCACTGAATATGTATTAATATCATCATCACTGGTCGTTCAATCCTGAGATTGGTTGACTGCAGCCCACCATCCTACCCTACCTGATGCTAATTGTCTTCCTTCCTAGCACTTTTTGCAATGTAATTTCTTCTTTATTGGTTTCATGTATTTATCCCTTGGCCTTCCTCTTGGGACTTTTCCCTTTATTTTTCACGAATTCATTGTGCCTCAGGGTGAGGCCAATCCACCTGGTTCTTCTTTTCTCAATGGTTTTCCATAAGGACTGTTCTTCGTCTATTCTTCTGTATACTTCTTCATGTCTTATTTTATCAGTCGATTTGATATGAAGCTTCCTCCTCAAGCACCAGTTATCGAAGGCTTGTAGTCTTTTCTGGTCTAATTTTCCGATGGTCCATGCTTCTGACCATAGACTACTACGCTCCATACAAATGTTTTCACGTATTGTTTCCTCGACTGTAGTTCAATCTTCTTGGGACACAGCAGTTGGATTTTCATTGTGTATACTCTCTTAGATTGATCTATTTTTCGCTTGATGTTATATAGTACTTCTTCCGTCGCATATGATGGTATTTCCGAGATTTGTGAAGGAATCCAATTGCTCTAATTTTTGTCCTTTCCGTATGACTACTGTATTCCACTTATTTCTTTCACATGCTAGGGTTTTAGTCTTCGTCTTGTTTATGTTCATGTTGCATCTTTTTAGAACTTGATCCAATATATTTAGTGGCCATCGAAGATCCTCCTGGTGTTCTGCAATATCGTCGACGGAGCGTAGCTTGTGTGTATAAACTCTTCTCCGATGATCCTAATTATGTTAAATCCAATGTCTGTACTCCTCTTATTGCCTCCTCCAGGTACATGTTGAACAATTCAGGTGAGAGGTTGCACCTTCGTCTAACTCCTTTGTTAGCCCCTATATGGCTTCCAACTCTCATTCGCATTGTGGCTGCCTGCTTCTTGTATAGCTGATAGATTATTCTTCTGTCATTTTAATCTATTCTGAGTTTTTCCAGCAGTCAAAACATCTGGTTCCATTCCACACTGTCGATGGCTTTCTTCAAGTCTACGAATGCCACATATAATTGCTTGTTCATATGTATTGTTTTCTCTATCATGATTCTCAGACAGAGTATGTCTTCCCATGTTCCTCTGATCTTCCTAAAGCATAATTAGGTTCCCGATAAGTCATTTTCAATTTCCCTTTCAATCCTTCGACTTATTATTCGCGTTAATATTTTTTATGCATGAGGCCCAAGTTTCGAGGTTCCTCACATTTCTCTGTCCTCATCTTCTTTGGAATCGCAATCGTCACACTCCTTTGAAAGTTTTCAGGAAGTCTTACATCTTTATAGATATTTTGATTATTCCAAACAGATTGTCCTTGGCTTTGTTTCCGAGTACCTTGATGATATCTCCGTCAATTTTATCTTCTCCAGGACCTATTTTTCTTAAGATATTTTACTGCTCTATCGAATTCGCTCCTCAGTATGTATGAGCTCTGGTTTCCGTCACCCGTTTCACTCTCGTCCTTCATCAGGTTTTGTGCCATTGGACTCGGACCTTGGTAGAGTTCTTCGATGTATTGCTTCCATCTATTGACAATATCTTCACCTTCTATCAGTATATCCCTGTTCACGTCACTAATGTTGTTGCTGTTCATTTTCCTTTCTCTGAAATATTTCTTCACCAGTTTGAATGCTGTGCCAGTATTCCCCTTCCACATTTTTTCGTTGATTTCTTCACAGCAGCCCTCTATCCAATTCGCCCTAGCCTTTTTCCTTCTCGATTGACTTGGTTCTTAAGCTCCTTGTAGAGACTTTCCTCATCATTATTCCTTGCGTTCTTTTATTTTCTTATTTCTTCTATTCGTTCCCTTATCTCCATCGTGATCCATAGTAGATCCATAGATATAATACTACAAATTTTATTAATATAATTCACATAGTTTACATAGAAAATTATCCAAAGACGAATGGAGTACTTTATTTAAAGAAGTTATATTATCCACCATTGTGAAGGAGTTTATTAAAACCTATCCATTTGAGAGCGCCAATCGATCAAATTGAATCCAGCATCTAATAGCAGGCAATTAATATTTCTTTACCCCAAGTAATGTTTGTTTTTGCAACTCTACTTCCTAAACTCATTTTCTAATAATACAATAAAAAAACCTCTGCACACTTCTTAGCTAATACTTCCCTGTTCAATTTGTCCTGGAAATGTATTTCAAATTTTTTGATATTAATTTAAGCCACAATTCGCTGCTACCTGTACTCGTAAAAGCGCGAGTCGAGTTACCAGTTTGTTGAGGCCCGGGGCGTGAGTGTTGGATTGTATGAGGAGGAACGGAGTGTTTTCTTTTCCGAAATGACTCTCTTGGTCCCCGCCTACCTTACTCCTCCCCCTCCCCCCCCCCCCACCCGATCTTCCTCAAACGGGTATAAATATGTTGTATCACATGTTGAATCTTGTCTTGTATCTGAAGATGGTACAATGAACTGATAAGCGTGGTACGTTGCAATAAATCTGTGGAAAAAGGCAATTTTGTTTCTCATAATGACGAAATTCCACTGTATCTCGCCTGAATCTGATGAATCTATCTCGGAAGAGTTTTGGTCCAACACGGTCAAAGTAGTCGGTGCGCACGGAAAAGAATTAAGCTAAGCAAACAGGCTTTCACAAGGAGAAAGGAGTTGATGACAGGAATGTTGAGTAAGGATATTAAGAAAAGACCAGTAAAAACTTTGATATGGAGCGTGTACGGCAGGGAAACGTGATTATTGAAACCGGAAGATTGACGTAGATAGGAGGCTTTTAAAATGTGGGTGAGGAGAAGAATGGAGAAGGTGAAATGGACCGAGAAGAAAACAAATGAGGAAGTACTTGGTATGGTGGGTGAAGAGAGGGGTTTGTTGGGAGAAATCCTATGGAGGCAGGAAAAATGGATGAGGGGCGTATTGACCGGCAGTGAGATGTTGAAGACTGTAATAGAGGGGAGAATATTAGGCAAACGAGAAAAGGGTAGGTACAGGGTATGGATGTTGGACGAGATGAAGGGAGGAAGAAAGTACTCAGAGATGAAGAGGGACCTGATATAGAGTAGGATGCTGGATTTTGTGTTTTGTCAGGAGTCACAAAAAAATTATTTGGTAGTTGTGTCCATCCAATAACCTACCTTAGCCGGTAGATTACCTTATAATTATATATATATATATATATATATATATATATATATATAACACAGATGAACGACGAATATACTACGTTCATTTAATCTAGCTGTGAACCGCTATCCTGGAATACTTATCCGTTCATTCGCTGAAGACTAATAGACCAATTCTCCCTGCCACACGCTTCCTGGATGGCTTTCAGTTATATGTAGAATATACGAGATACATAGACGTAGATATAGAGGGTTTGAACCCTAGATATTCTAGTGCAAAAAATCCGTAAGGGAAGTAAATGGGAAAAAGAAAGAAAAGAGAGGGGGAGCATGGTTGACAGGAAGGAGGTGACTCATGTGTGTTAACTCATAGCAACCCCATAAGAAGGATACATCACCCCTGCAGCTACATAAATCTCGTAACCCCCTCCCCTGTCTTCTGGCAGAGTCCGGCTACGACGCGCTCCACTCCCCCCCTCACCCCAAACGAAGCAACCTGGCAGCATCCTCGTCCACCCCCAAGATGTGTCTCCCCCAAAACTTAAACCCCACTACTGTCTCATCCCTTTCCTTTGATCCCCCTTTCGCGCGCAGCAGGAAAACAACTCTGTTTTAACCCTTCCCCTTCCGACCACCCATGCAATTGTTGTCTTTCTCAAACCCTCATCCTCCCTTGCCCAAAAGCCTACCATATCGTCTTCCAGATAAATCCCATCCCTTCCTCCATCAATTGAAACCTCTTGTTAGACTCTCCCCAAGGCTCTTTTCTGGATACCAAAATTCATGCTCTTCCACACCATAGCGTGTTTGTCTTGTTGTGTTTCAATCCCCCCAACTGGTGCACTCATTAAAATAATAAGAAAAAGGAAATAAAATTGAAATTTCTATAAAAATATTAATTTTCTTACTATATTGAATGTAGAATAGCAGAGAGAGGGACTTTTTAAGCGACTCCCATTTTTTGGCGAAAAAATATTTTTTTCAAATAGCCCCGATGACAACCTTAGATTAGCACTCATCTCAAGGAAATGATTTCAGTACGATTGGCGTTAATTGACCTTTAGGTGGAGGCATTTTAAATGCAGCAATTGGATAAATATTTATGTGCATGTGCACCGTATCCCGCAAACCACCCTGGAGCCTTGTTAAAAGGGGAGGGTGGTCAACACAATTTAAGAGCTAAATTGATAACTGCTCTAGGGTAGTGGTTTCCGCTGTGAGTCTTTGTTTTTGTAGTGATCGTGAATCATACGAGGAAAGAGTCAGCCCCCGAATCTATTGGTGCTGCAGTCCCCCTTATCTCATCCAAATGGCCTAATCTGTCGATATAATAAGGGACCTTAATGATTTCTTCTTGAGACAATTTGAGTTACATTTGGCGTTCTTTCTTATAGCCTCAGTTGTACCTTCCCCTTCATGCTTGGTGGGTCTCCCATCCCGCTTCCTTTATTAACCGCATTACTCTGTTTTTCTTATCGTCAAATTCTTCTCAAACATAGTGGCTTTGAACTAATCATTTTCAGCAAGTGCTTCCTGACGATTCAAATATACTCACCGCATATTTCAAATCCAACGTTATTATTGCAAAGTAACTCTTACCATGCGTTCTGATAACATTCTCCAACAAATCGCAGCAATAATCGAAGTTTCTTCGACACACCCATACAAAACTTCTGAAACTGCTCGCTCCATGTTTGTGTCCTGTGTGGCCCATGTGTATTTTGCGAGGGCGACGTTCAAATACTTCACTTCTTTAGAATATCACATTTTACATCGTTTGATTCCGTATCTGGAGTCGAGTTTCACTCTTCAGTTTTCCCCAAAATGTCATAATTATGCCCTTTTTAAATATTTCCTTTTAAGCCCAATGATCAATCAGAAATATTGCCTCAATCGAATGGCGAGATTGTTACTCTCTGCGGATCATTTGGTTGCCCGAAAATAAGCAAATGCCACTATTTAGGCGGAAATTTATCATGGTCGATTTAGATTGAGAAGAGAAGGAGGCCTTTCATGGTGCGCCCCGTTTGTTAAAAATACCTATTATAATCTCATGCAATCTCCTTCTACCTTCTGTCTACCATTGCTTGGTAATTAATCTAGTAATCTACCTTATTTGAGTACTTGGGTGCGTTGTTTAGCCAGATTACCAATGCGTGAATCCTGCCCTACCATGCCGAAGACCTTCTTTACTTCTCAGAAGACTGCATTCACTGATTAACTTATCTCTCCCAATTTTAGAATGTCGATTATAAAATGCCCAACTGTGTTTTATATGATCTACTATTTCTAATCCCATGCTGGATTTGGCAAAGTGTATTCCAAATGTCAGCCAGGTCATTGCGTTACTATCAATCATATGCCCTACGGTATTTCAGAATTGTAACGTAAGAGATATTGACCTGTAATTTGACCCATTTACTTTTCACCTTACGATGTATACATTATTATTGCATAAGAAATGACGGTGGCTAAAGAGTTACAAACTGACTACGATAAAGACTGCATCGCCTATTTTATTACTTCCATCTCGCAGGAGTACTGCATGGACCTTCACAAAGGTTTAACTATACACAATAGTATTGGTAATTCAATGTATCTATCTATTTCTACGTCAGTCATTGGGGGTGATTATTTTCTTCCAGATACGATTTCTTTTTTTTACACTGAGACAATTTAGTGTTATATAATTGAGACAGCCGCATTTTGCGTGCATATTTACAAGCTAAACCTTTTTTAGCTCTTTTTATTACCTGTGTTGAACGTTGGGCATATGGGATGATTCCCTCTAATTGCATTCTTTTCTTATTATTCTTGGATCCCCAAATACTTGGACTTCCGTCTAATCCGCACAAATTTGAAAGTGGTCGCGAAGGAAGGGAAACATTTTCCTAGTTGGTCTTCTGCGAAAGAACGACTTTTTTTGATTAAATGAAATTTTAAAAAAGACCCCATGAGCTACCAAATCCAATACCTTGGCATCATAACTCACCCCGAAGTGTTTGATTGGCCCTTAAAGAAACGAAAAGACAGGCCTTGAGCTAACAAAGTCTGCTCCATTTTCATTACATAAACTTAAAATGTGTGTTCCAAAATCTGTCTAAAGTCGCATATTCAACTCATTTAAATCGGGAGTGTAAGAGTGTTCAACTGGCACCGGATTGTATTCCATACCTTGCGGAAAGAAAGAACAAATTTTCAGACAATTGCCTATAGCTACAGGATTGCCATTTCCTTCGTAGCTTTTTTTGATATGAATGAAATTCAATATTTTTCATTTGGTAAATCGTTCTTTTAAAATTTATGATAATTTGGCTAAAATTTTCTAAGAGAAGTAGACCTCTTCAGCTTAAAACAGCACTTTTAGCATAAATCTAAGCATTTTGTCTGTTAGCTGGGAAATAAGACGTGTTCAGCGGTAAATTTCAACTGAAATGAAGCAAATGAAACCTTCCCCTTTGGAGAAGCTGAAAGTGTAGAGATACACAAAGAACAATGCGGACGCTATTAGAATTAGGCTTTGTACTAAAGGCATAAAAAATACATGATGCAAGTGCAATAAAGTAAACAGCGAGAAAACTGGGGAAATATTACATGGCTGGGGTAAACAATCACACCATTGGTGGAAACTTCCCTTGCAGGCTCTATCGTAGCTTGACAAGCCCTGAAAGTAATTTTACTTTTCATTCTCACATTAAGTCCAATATTTTATCTTCAGTATCAGTAACATTGAGAAATAATACATACTACTTCAAATCCAAGTATGAAAAAGTACTAAACATCACTTACACATCACAACTATGGAAATAATTTTTTGACAAGTTGACTACGGCTCATACTATACAAATGTAAACTTTCAGTGTGATAATTCAATATATGATAGTAAATAATTTACAAAAACCAGACGTTAATAGAGACTCAAGAAATATAAGGAGAAAGCGTGGTAGCACAAGAAACGGTTGAAAAACATCATGCGCTGTTGGAATAGCCCTCCCAGTAGAGTAATTTTCAATTATCTGAAAATATATAATAGTAAAAGGAATTCGCGAGAGAAGTCAAAATGTGAATGTTCGTCATGAAATCTGATGTTAAAATTTAATCGATATGAGGCGCTTAACCTAATTATATTAGCAGTCTGGGTAGGCAAATTATTATTGACTTGTTTGCAATAACACCAAATATATAAGAACGAGAATATGTCCATTCATCTCCCGTCACTTTTACTTCGAGGAAACCAATGCTGGATTTGATTTCTGCTACCCTACTGCGGTTAAATTTACATACTTCCCGATGATAATATTACGTTTTAACTAAAAAAATTAACTCTTTTGAATAAATGGTGTGAGTATTTTGATATATATTTTACAATATTATTCTCTTGAATGAACCACTAAAAACTGTATCGAGTCGTGTTTTCCTAGCTAATAGTAGTAGAGCAATGACGAATTGAGAGATTTCAACTTTTTATGTCGCACATATATATCTAACGCCCACATATTTTTTGCGGAGAATCCTTGACATTCTCACCCGTTAAAAATCCATTTCTGCTTCAAGCAGTAAGGGAAGGCAAAGAAAGCGAGACCGAAGAGGATATGCGGTAGTAAATTGTTAGCAGGCGTTCCTCGCCCTCCTTGTCAGCCGCCAACGAAACTCTCCCCTTCTTCCGCCGCGTGAAGTTAACGCCTCCATGGCTTCAAATGTGTATTCAACAGGCCAAGGAATTGCATCATATTCTTAGGTTTCGCTCCATAGTGCCTTCCTGTTTATACACATATTCCAATTACTCTCTGCTGCAAGGACTGCATAAATCGGTTGAAATAGAGGAAGCCAACGAAAGGCTAATCGAAATGCAAGTATATGATAAGATATGAAACCTCATGTTTTCTAATAGAAAGGAATGGTAATATTCCCCGCAAAATTTTTATTAGAAAAGCTGTCCACCTGCATAATAGGTTTTGGAATCCACTAAATGGAATAACATAATTTACCAGGTAAGAACTGTATGAACAAATGGGTTGGTTAACATGTAAATATGTAATTTTTTTAAATATTCTTTTCCGTCCATTATTTGGTAATATTTGTAAACCCGTATAAAGGGGCGACTTTACTCAACTCAACGTGAGTGATTGTTTATTTCAAATTAATTTCATTTCCTTCATTTAGTGATATTTTGTTGTGATCACCAGATGGGCCCGCACATTGCAAGTCGACTGAAGGAAGAGGAACCCATACGGAACCCAGTCTGAGGATGGCGCCCCTGCCAAGGTCGCTGACAAGAATTGTATTGGTGCTAAGGTTATATAACACACGTTTGCCAGCAAGTAATTTCTCCATCTCCATTTTTGTGATATGTTTCTGGGTTCATAAATATAATCAAAAACGTTACCACTAATTAGTTTATTGGTTAGAATCAGAATTTTGAATTCAGGAGGGAGTAAATTGAAAATGCAGTTTCCTTTAAACTTCCCTAAACTAATTCTTCAGAGGAAACATATTACTTGAAATGAAATTTAAGTCAAGTAATTTCTTCATTTGAATAAAAAAACCATTTTATCTAAGCTGGGCCCTAGATGCGCTGATAAAATTCTAGACGCTGCTCTTATGAATATGGATGTAGGCAATCCACTGCCTTCATTTGTACGCTGGATGTGGGACGGCGGAAAGACGAATCGGTCGACTGAGTTCGTCCAACCGCAGGCAACGTACGCCTCGTTACAATAGCGAAACCTTAGTTATCTGCCGGAATTGGAGAAGAGAAATTAACTAGCAAAAAACATATGCGCAAAATTTGTGAATATCCCGGGGGGCTTTTAATCATTCAACCACTCGCACGCAGAATGGGGAGAGATGTGGCGGATAGAGATTGACGGAAATGACTAGGAGACAAAAAATGAGAGGAGGGAGAAAGAGCCGATGGAGATGAGGAGAGTGGAAAAAACGCCATCGCGAGAATTGGAGTCCATGTGACGTCAAATACGCTGTTGCTTCCTCTTCTTAAGACTTAGGTCGGATCACGTGATGCGGGTGTTGAGACGGGGAAGACTTCTGCGGGAAGAGGTTGGGGAAGCAAGCGGAAGGAGCAGAGTGTTTTTTTCCTCGGGAGGAGGCAACGGGAAGAAATGAGGAATGAAGAGCGCTTGGAGGAGGAATATTTCCGAGTGAAGAATGGCAAAAGGGGAGGGAGGGGCCCAGGAATTCTGGGATGAAATAGGAGCGAAGGGGAAAAGGAAGACGCTGATAAAGATGGAACGGGAGCGATGGCGAAGGGGACGGGGGGTTAGAAGTGGATGTGAAAATACATGGAGATAAAAAAGCAAGGGACGGGGTTGTCCAAGTGATGATGCCGAGACAAGACGGGTATGGAATGGAAATATTTATTTCCTGATAGAATATTTAAAAAAATAACTCCAGACTCTCAGGTCTTCCCCTCTTTTTTGTAGGAAATACAATATCTTTTATCCAAAAGACCCTGGGAGACAGAGAGAAGAGGGAAGCATGGAGTGAGCTGGAGATACAAAATATTTGAGGGGAATATATAAATCCGGGAAAGGGGTTCGCCAAGGGTATCGACCGGAATAAGCATGGAATGAGGGAAAATTGGGATTTATGTGAAATTTTGAATGCAAAGATAAGCGTGGTGGGTGGGGCACGGGGGAGATGGGGAGGATTTCCGTATTCCGACTCCATCCCCATCCACCCCCTCTTCTTTTAACCTCCCGCTTCCACCCCCCACCCCTGCCCCAAGCCTCCTTTCCCCCAAAAAAGGTTATCGGTCTGACGATTTTTTCTTTCCTTAGACTCCATCTAACCCCGTTTTCCTTCCTCATCATTATTACCATTGACTTATCTATTATTTGCAGAAGGGATTTCAAGGAAAATTCGTACCCTGAATAATACAAGCAGTCTCAGCCTTTTACTCTCCATTACGAGCCCCACGTTTCTCTCAGTTGACGACCTGAAAACAATTACTAACGATGTTTTCTTTTGGCTTAGGGAACAAGATCAACACTAATGTATTTTTCGCAAACTGCGCGTATTTATCTAAAAAAAAGTATGATTAAAAGGTATAATAACTATCAAAGGAAACAAATTGCAAATTATTCTACTTGTGCGTATTTGACTGATAAAAACATTTTCCTTCGATTTCTGATGGTAAACAGCATACTATAGACTTTTGTAGTATCTTTTGATATAATTAAATATTAGAATAAAGTAAGATCTTATGGACATTAAACTACCTTTAAAAGTTTTAACAAATTCACACTCTACATTCGTATGGTATTAAAATATCAACAACCGAATTTTTTCAAGTTTGAAATTGCAATACTTAACTATGTATATATATATATATATATATATATATATATATATATATATATATATATACATATATATACATACATACATACATACATATACATATATATACCAATTGCAATTGCAATGCTTATCCTACTAGAATCGGCAATATCGGCATATTTATATTCTTCTAAATATATCTTAATTTTAAATCCAGAGCGTTAAGTTTCATATAAAAAAGAAAGTTAGCAAACGTGTCTAACTGCCGTGCTTAATACATCAGCGGCTAATTCATTATTATCACATGAACATAAATGAAAATGCGTGTAAATAGCCTGGGCACGAGCATGAATGTAACTAGATCAGCGGAACGGCGGCACATTTCACGGACACTAATTATCGATTTGCTTTTAAAAAATAATTTGAGCTTTAGAGTAATTTCGAGCTTTTTCCATAAGTACGATCACGGTTCCAAAGAGGAAGTGTGCAGAGTGATTGTTGGCAGTTCAATCTAGTAGAAAAAATTTAAACAGAAATATGGTCATATGCATCCAACACAGATACGCTCAAGATAGTTTATTTAATATTCGACGGGCTTATGCCCGGGGAATATTAAATTTTTCCAAGGTGCTGTTACAACACATGACTTGTGGTTAGTACTCGTTGCATAAACAAATCCAGCATAGGATAATGAGGATTTGGTTGCGCCAACATCCTGGAAAAAACCCTTCTTGCTCAGTTCAGATGATGAGTAACTAATGACTTCATTTTCTGAGGAATCCTTCATCTTTAAGAAGAGAGAGAGAAAGGGAGAATTTACTAATGAGGGTTAAACTTTAAAGATTTGCAATTCCTCTACAAAAAATATTTAACCGATGAAAGAAATAATTTATAATCTTAGTATTTTGTGGGGTGAAATTATTCTCCCCGTAGTTATATGTGCTTGAAATTTAATGACGTCACCACATACTTATAGCCATTTTCGTAACACATTTCATTTTATAAAAAGATATTATAAGAAACAGAAAATGGACTATAAAAACCCATGAGTCATAATGAATGGTATATACTTCTCTACAAATGAGTAACACTGCTTAAAATATGCACTAAATATTATTTGCTTTAATCATCGTCAAAACAAGACGTACATCGTTGAAGTAAATGGAGGCACGTAATGATACTAATTTCGTTTGGCACTGAAGGAGATTAATAAAATATGACTTTTAAAATCGATATTGAAGCTGTAAAAATGTTACGCATAATATTAAAAAGAGCATAATGAAGTAAAAACTTGTTTTAATATCGTAAAAAAATCAAAGAAATACGTAAATATTTCGCTAGATCCAGGAAATACCCATATCTAATCGATATCCTAGCAACAATCGCAGGCTATTAATTACGATGGCATGGTTATTATTTTTGGAAAGAAATGCATCATGATACATTTTTAAGTTTTCAATTTATATCGCAGTAACCGAGAATAAAATCTGTGTGTTACAATTTCGTCAGAAGTATTTCTTTATATGGCATAGTTGATTTAATGACTAAAACATTCGTCAGACCTACCTCAGTTCTGATACTCAAACAGTCTCTAAAGATTGCAACGCCATTGAGACCTAAAAAATAAATTTTTATGATGTCCATAACAGTTTATAGTCACAGAACATTCGTAAAAAAATGAGTCATGGCATAAATTAAAAACCAACCACCAATTTCCATCCTATGATGGGAGATGAGGCCACGAACAACTGCAACACGAATAATAATTCAATGAGAAAAAATTTCACGATATTTACGTCTCCCTCTCAGGCCTAGCGAAGGTCACACTCCCGCGAGAGAGAGAGAGAGAGAGAAAGATGAAGGGAAGGCAGAGGCGAACGCACTCCGCCGTCGCAATAAATAAAACGCCAGCGCGGGGCAATACAATACGATCTTGGCAATTTTCTCAGTATTCCCTCCCTCGAGTTCAAAATGTTGACGAAGGGGGAATGGAAGACGATGGAGGGTATTGGAATGGGTGGGAGGAGGGGGCCAGCCGCAACACGAGATTGGGCGAGTGGTAAGAAGGGGTGAGGGAATAGGGCCAAGTCTTGCAGGGGGGTCACTGCTGGGGGGTGAATTGGTCGAACAGGGGCGAGGTTATAGATAACAGCAAGGCAAATAACTCCATGCGATGCCCCAGTTTGCGTTCCAGCATCCCATTCTACATGCACCCTTCCTCCCCCCCCTCTCTCTCTATCCCTCAAACGTGCTCACACAGATAAAGATTCAAAACCCCAACCCATGTGATCATTTTTAGGAAATAATCCGTTCTCCAATCCTCAACCCTTTCACATTCTACATACACCCCGCGCAATACCATCCTCAGCCAGCTCCGCGTGACGCCTCTGAGTACTCCGACGGAGGGAGAAGACTAGGACCGCCGCCCACACTCCGCAAACGCCAACCACCCATTTTCCCCCAGCCTCAAGCCCCGGCCCTGCCATCCTCCGTTCAAACCTGAAATTCCTTTTTTTTTATTATTATATTCCCAGGCTGCCCCACACCGTCCCACCAATCCTGCAAGAGAAACATCGAAAATTCTCCTCCGGCGACCGGCGAGCCCGTAAATCACTCTCGCAGGCCCTCCGCACATAATCCTGCATCCACCGCGAACTTAACCCCATAAATAACGTATTTATTTAGAACCCATCCTGGATTCCCTCATACTCCGAACACCTCACAACCCCCTCGCTCGCTCGCTCTCTCTCTCTCTCTCTCTGTTAAATAGACTCCTTCCAATCTCTGAGCGAACTGAGCTTCCTGCTCCCCCCCTCAGTGATGGAGGGAGGGGTGCTGCTCGAAACCCTTCCCCATACTCCTCCTCTCAAAACCAACCTCCTTGCCCTCCTCCTCCAAGTCGATCTTGCCTTTTATACCGAATCATATCCTTCTATGGCAGTCGGTCGACGGACCCGCTTCAGACGCTTGGTGGCAATACTTCTCTTCCGCGGAATGGATCCGACCCGCTCGGTAAGCCTCGTCGGCAAGTCTTCTTCCAAATTATAATCTCCCACTCTCCCAATTCACCCATCCTCCTCAATCTATTTGTCTGTTCTGGAAAATGCAATTCCAACAACTAGTGGCTCCAGCCATGTCGTACACTGTGCATGTGGCCAAACAAAAGCACGACGCGGGGATGGCGCACAGCACACATCAAACGCTTCTCTGGGCAAAATAGGTTCCTTTCACAGTTGTGTGAATGTCCCTCGTCGATCAAGGAAACTCTATTTTCTTTGCCAAAGCGATTTATATTTGGCACGTAGACAATAAGTAGTCGTTGTCCTTGGATATAAAAGAAATTATATCCATAATAGGACAGGACAGCCAATCTCGAATCTATTGAAAATTCTCTTTCAAACAATATGACTTTCGAAAGAACTTAAATGATGTTTCTCATCTTTTACAAAGCTATTAAAAATTATATTTTTCTAAAGAATATTAACTTCCTACAACGCCATTAAAGGAGGTAAAATATTGGCTCGAAATCTGATACGTTTCAAGTGACATTTACCAGTAAAGTTCCCAAAATTGATGCGAAGAAATGCGAGCTGCTCTTTTAAAGTGGGCTTCTTTTTATTCCAGTTTCTGTCAAATTAGGTGAGAAAATTGCATGGAAATTGGATTGGTGACTAGCTGGCAGATTTTCAGTCAGTCTGACAATAGTTTTCAATCCATGCAGGCAATCCTTTTTACGACTGCTATAATATTCGTTATGTTGAGACTTGCGAACGAAAAGATCACGAAATAAACCCACCAAATCGCAAAACAACTTTGCATAAGTAAAATAAACTAACGCTACTTAGAATGCCAATGTAAATGGCTTGATTTCAGTCCAGTGAATCCGATCTCAGACACTTAAAATGTTTTATCGATTGAAACGTAGTCAGCACAACATCACTCGTTTTTCAAGTCTATTAATACGAGGGCGATTCGAAAAGTAAGGCCTCCTATTTTTTCAATAAAAAATCAAATTTATTCTCAATTTTGCGTACATCGTTGGAAAGGTTGAGCATTTTTCTATTTTTTCTACATAGTAGTCTTGACGATCAATCACGTTTTGCATCCTGATAAGCAGCTTTTTAATACCAGCGTGATAACTTTCTCCCGCCGCGTCGCGAAGCCGACGGCTACTTCTCCGATATAAATTCATCACCATTTAGTGGGAGTGTACGGTGAGAAGTATATGGACATCAAAAACGTATGGAAGTGGTGCAGGGAGTTTTTCGATGGCCGGGAAAACGTCCACGATGAGCAACGGACGGGGCGGCCGAGTTTGTCGGAATCAACGGTGGCTCCAATTGACGAGATGGTGTGCAATAAAGGGGAATTACCCTTCGTGAGATAAAGGAAGACCTTAATGAAGAGAGTGGCTACTTCTCCGTGCAGAATATTGTGTCGGAGGTCCTCGGTTACAACAAGGTGTCTCACCAAAGGAATGGGTTTGCATCATGACAATACACGTCCACATGTGTCACATCAAACGACCACCTTACTCAATGGATTCGGCTGGGATATCATCGACCACCCTCCTTAGAGCCCGGACGTTGCCCCCAGCGACTACTTCTTGTCTCCTGCTCTCAAAAATACCTTGGAGGACAGAAATTCAAGTCAGATGAGGAAGTGAAAGAAGCAGTCGTCAGTTGGCTTCGTGACGCGGCGGGAGAAAGGTATGACGCCGGTATTAAAAAGCTGGTTACAAGGATGCAAAAAGCGATTGATCGTCAAGGCGAAAAATGGCTAAATGAAGAAAAATAGCTAAATGAAGAAAAATCGCTAAACGCTCAACCAACGAGGTAAATAAATCTGAGAATTAATTTGATTTTTCATGAAAAAAATAGGAGACCTTACTTTTCGAATCGCCCTTGTAGTTCCATTTGGCTATAAAATCAATGCATTGTCAAATAATGTCAGGTAAATACTTGTTATTATAGATAGAAATTTCATGACCTTCCAAACAAACTGCCAATTGCAGATAATGATGGTATTACAATATATTACTACTGTTTTTCCAAACTCTCATCATATTCAACCTCCCATTTAACTCCTTCTTTCCAATATGTCCAATGCGCACAAAAACATGCTTAACAAAATAATAAGTTTAACAAAAGAGAAGACAAAAAACAATCCGAAGGGAAATATAGGTTAAAACTATTGTAATTTCAATGCTATATCAAATTTAATTCTACTCTTTTCATGCTAAAAACAGCGCTTATAAGTAACATTTTGTAAATGATAATTATTAGCATTTGTAGAATTAATCCAACCGCCGAGTTCACCGCGAATATAAGCTTTGTAAACCAACTGTTTGGGAAAAGTAGCCGACGTTTTAAGTGTGAACTAACTTTCCCAGGACAAGAAAACACCTTTGCACGGCTTCAAGTTGGAAATTTACAATACTCCGCTTATGAAACAACCATTAATTCATTATTTTTCTCCGAGCCTCCAAGCCCATTAAAGCGCGCGCTCCCTTCTTTCACTTTCCTCCACACACACTTTTCGCATCAGCACATTTACTATGGTCGCCACATTCTCACCTCTCTATCCTCCCGTTCCCAACCTCGCCCTAGAGCTGTCCCTTCCCCAACCAATCAACCCAGCGCAACCACTCTCATCATATCCTCTGCCTGCACTTCACCCAACTCGTACACTCGTCCTCCAAAGGAGAGACTCAAATTCTCCCTCATTACCTTTCTTCTCCTCCTCCTTACCCCGATCCCCCCTTCCCTTCCCTCCACCCTTTATCCCTACCTCTCTCTTTCTTTTCCACATCCTCCGCTCTCCTCTCCTCCTATCACTTCTGTCTCTCGATCCCTCTCTCTCTATCACATCCCCCCGTCTCTCTCCTTCTTCTTCTTTCTTCTCCTCTTAGCATCACTTTCTCTCCCTCTCTCTCACACGTTAGCTCTTCAACCCATCTTATCTCCCACGCTCCCTCTCTCACCCTCTCAACGTTCACCCCAAACCATCTCTCGTTCACCCTCTTTTCTCTCTCCATCTCCTCCTTCCCCAATCCCTGCCTCTCCCTTTTTCTCTCTCCCCCTCTCATTTTCCCTCTTTCTTTCCTTCCTTTTTACAAATATTCTCTCCATATACAAGTACCTCCAGTACCACCCTTCCCTCCTCATTCATCCATCCCTGCTTCCCCTTTTATACATTCCCTTCCTTTAATATCTTTCACTCTTTTCCTCTCTCCGAAATTCTACCCTGCTACCTCGTGCGCCCCTTGCCTTATCACACGCACTCCCCACTTCTATTCCAACGACCAACCGCAGCATCTTCATGAGACCCTCATCAAATTTCTCCAACACATTCCCCAAGACCCGAGAGAACTTTATCTTTCCAAACTCCCTCCCTCCCCTCTCCACCACGTTTCCCTTCGGCCCCCTCCCACCGACCCTTACTCCTAAATCCCGGCTCCACCGAGCCCACCTCATCCTACCCAGCACTTTTTAAGGTGTTCAAGATTGCTCTCTCCTCTTCATAATCTGTAAAAAGAACAGGATGCGGGTATTTCAACGGAAATTTTTAAAAAAATTATCAGTGAAAGGTCTTCCAAAAAATCGTTCCAAATTTCCCAGCATTGATAATAAGAGGGTGTAGGCAAATGCTGAATGAATGAAGTACATTTTCCACTGCATTAAATATGACAACAGCGCTATTCTCAAACCGTCACCCATTCATTGAATATTTGAAAGAAAAATGTAAACGAGATGCCTCTACTGTTTACTTAATGCTTAACTGTCAGTGAAAAGAAATATTTCTAGCTCAGGATATTTAGCCACATCGTTGAATACCCAAGTATCTGCCAATTTATAACTAGAAGAGTCTTGGTCAGATATTTTTAATGAAACGATTCTTGTAAAATTATTTTCTGGAAATTGGCATAATATGATGCTTTTATCTTGAATTATCTGAATTCCTCGGGGAGTAACCTGGGTGCAAATTTTGCATAATCAATCCATGCCATTATTAAGCATAATAAGAAAAATATATAAAAACGTCTATGTAGTCTAACGAAAATGCAGGAGTAGGAAGAAAATGCATAAAATGATCAGTTCAAAATGTGGTGACAAACCTCTGACGTTTATTAAATACCTCTCCGTTTTACTTTTAAAATCTAAAAATGGATGAATTATTCATTAACATAACAATAAAAAGAAATAAATCACGAGAGAATTCAGTGAAAAAATGCAGTGATTTTCCAATTCTCTGGTTAATGAATATTCGGCGCTTTCTACTTGATTGGCAGGAGAGACTCATGAATCTGTCTCTCCTTCTCTCCATTAGTATCCGATTCAGATTCCCAAATGACTGCCTACGAGACTTCTTTCTGCTAACTGCGGCGCATGCAAAATATCGTTCTCGGATCTCTCTGTTCTCGGGATTTTGGTTGACCTAGAAAGTGTGCTTTGCCGAGCATTCACTCGTCGTTCATTCGTCACATTACTAAACTAAGGGGTCTCTTAGTTTATATTTGTAATTATGGGCATATTTAAAATATATGAAATACCAGAATAGTCATCGTCAAAGGAATTTGATAAAATACGAGTACTATGTTCAAATAAAACGGCATTACAGATTAGGCTAAAATATCAATGATTTATTAGTCATATGTTACTTTAAGGTAATAATGAGTTCCTACCTCGTTGCATATTTCTTTTTCCATGTACTGTGGGTATTAATCAGGTGTAGAATAACGACTAATCATTTGTAGAGTGTAAAAATCAAATGTGGTGGAGGGATAACAAATTAAATTAATTGAAAAACATTACGAAATTATTATTAATTGAAAATATATGAAAAGTTACGCGAAAACATTTTCTTAATTCAAGTTTTTCTAGGTTAGGCTGTAAGCTACACGCCCAACCACAAAAGATAAGGTAAAATTACAAAGAGTACAAGGGACACTTCAAAGTTGTAACTATTTAGAGGATTTATTTAACCATACAGCACTTTTTCCCCAAAAATGCACAATTTGGTTCAGATCTGAGAGACAGCCTAAGGAAGGATTAAGTAGAAAGAAGTGAGTATTAAGATTAAGAAGTAAGGGTTACAGAAGGATAAAACATTTTATAGGAAAACGACAGTATGCAAGAGGTTTTAAATTTTATTCAGAATATTTATTGCACAATACGGACGGATCCAATCAATTTTTGTAACACTTTTAAATTGTTACTCAAGATGGAGTTTAATTTTTTTAAACGCGCTCTTTCAAATGCATTTCAAATAAAGACAAAGCACTCTGACCGGTGGAAAATTTATCTCTGCCCATGCAATGTACGAGGGTCATCCGGAAAGTAGTACCCGTTCGTGCCGCATGAAGTGCTGACGACGCGAGTAGCCGCTGGACGAGGTCAGATAGCTTCAGTGGCTTGTCTGCCTTCTCTGAGCCAAGTTGCGTGACGCTAGCATTGCCTGTGTTGTTTCTGTGATTGTTTACAATGTTTAAAAAAATTGAGAACGCCGCCAGTTGTGAAGTGAGGGCAGTGATTAAATTCCTCAATGCAAGAAACGTTCGCCCATGTGATATTCATCGCCAATTAAAGGAGGTGTATGGAGACAATGTAATGGACGAGTCGTCTGTTCGGCGGTGGTGTCGCAACTTCAACATGGGGAGGGGGAACACACACGACGATGAGCGTTCGGGGAGACCGTCTGTCATTACAGACCAACTGGTGAGCTCAGTTGACGAATTCGTGAGGAACGATCGGCGCGTCACAATTGATGACATCTGTGAGCATTTTCCCAATGTTTCTCGAACAATTGTTCATGAAATTGTTAAACACCATCTGCATTATGCAAAAATTTGTGCAAGATGGGTCCCTCGCGTATCTCAATGAGCTGGCGGCGAAGGACTATGCAGCAGGAATACAGAAACTTGTCACACGTTATGACAAATGCCTTAATTTGCTTGGAGATTATGTTGAGAAGTAGTTTAAAGTATCCTCTTTCAAATAAAATTTTTTATGTTTGTTAATATTTACTTTTGTGTCTTTATTTCACGAACGGGTACTACTTTCCGGATGACCCTCGTATTTCACCTTACTTATCAGTTCTCTTTATCTTAACAACTGTCGACCGCGATGGCAGCTCAAATATCGGGGCAAACCAATCTTCACGCTTCAGCATTTTACTAGTCCCATTACGATTGTTAGAATCATTTGGGCTATGCTGGCAATTTTAATCATGAGAAAGGTTGTCTCATTAGAGACATTATTTTACCTGAACAAAAAATGGGTAAAATCTGATTTATGATCCGAAAGGATCGAGGGATAGGGAAGTATTAAATAAATAGTCAAGCAAACGCCGTTCGGTGAGTGCAATGCGTGAAGTGGCATTCGACTGGCGAAGCTTATTTGCATCCGCCAGGGGCAACGCTGTCCCTCTATCTCCTCAACCCCGTGTGGACCGAGGCAGTTTGGTGGTTTATCATGTTGCCCAATTTTGGAAGAATTTCCGGTGAATTGCGCATTCCATCCGCTGGGAAAAGCCAGGCCCCTCCTGTGCTGGAAAAGCTGTTTTAAGGGGGTTAGCGGAGAGGGTCTGAATGGGTTCAAGTGTGAAGATATTAAAAAAAATACTTTGAGACGAGAAGGGAGAGAGGCTTTGAAAGCGACAGTTAATTATTCCCTCTCCTTCCGCCGAGACTTATACTTTCATTCACATTGTGTGATAAATTGGCTCAAGATTAACGGCAAGGCAATGTCAAGCATTTATTTTTAGGTGGAATAAACCGTTTAAAAAGATATCAGTGGGAGATGAAGGGGATATATTCATAGAAAAAAAATGGTTTTAATCGATCACTCGAATAAGGAAAAAGAAACGTGTATTGTTATGGAGAATTGGCAATTACATGTTTTTGTGATATCAGCATAATTTATAAAATAGGAACACGATATAAACGATGAACACGGGAGTTAATAAAATATTATGCTCAAACAAAACGTCGGGATGGATTAGGTTTAAATATCAATACTTAACAAACGATATCTTCCTCAAATAAATCCTTAACTCTTTACGTATTTAATTCACCGTGTTCTATGGGCACTAATTAGATGTAAGTTAACGATAATTCATTTGTATTGTAAAACTCAAACGCATTGAATTAATTTGAAAATATCATGAAATTATTGTTGATCGCAAGTGCGTGGAGCTTTACACGAAAAGATTTTTTATTCTAGTTTTTCTAACTTAAGGAAAGTTTTTAACTAAAAGGTATCGGCAGAACCCGGGGAATATTAGTACATACGAGGGTCATCCGGAAAGTAGTACCCGTTCGTGCCGCATGAAGTGCTGACGACGCGAGTAGCCGCTGGACGAGGTCAGATAGCTTCAGTGGCTTGTCTGCCTTCTCTGAGCCAAGTTGCGTGACGCTAGCATTGCCTGTGTTGTTTCTGTGATTGTTTACAATGTTTAAAAAAATTGAGAACGCCGCCAGTTGTGAAGTGAGGGCAGTGATTAAATTCCTCAATGCAAGAAACGTTCGCCCATGTGATATTCATCGCCAATTAAAGGAGGTGTATGGAGACAATGTAATGGACGAGTCGTCTGTTCGGCGGTGGTGTCGCAACTTCAACATGGGGAGGGGGAACACACACGACGATGAGCGTTCGGGGAGACCGTCTGTCATTACAGACCAACTGGTGAGCTCAGTTGACGAATTCGTGAGGAACGATCGGCGCGTCACAATTGATGACATCTGTGAGCATTTTCCCAATGTTTCTCGAACAATTGTTCATGAAATTGTTAAACACCATCTGCATTATGCAAAAATTTGTGCAAGATGGGTCCCTCGCGTATCTCAATGAGCTGGCGGCGAAGGACTATGCAGCAGGAATACAGAAACTTGTCACACGTTATGACAAATGCCTTAATTTGCTTGGAGATTATGTTGAGAAGTAGTTTAAAGTATCCTCTTTCAAATAAAATTTTTTATGTTTGTTAATATTTACTTTTGTGTCTTTATTTCACGAACGGGTACTACTTTCCGGATGACCCTCGTAATTGAATTCATTTCAGGTATTCACAAAGACCTCAAAGTATTTATCACCACAGCATTCATCAACAAAGTATTTTTTAAGGCGCGATTTTAGGGTGAAAAATTCTGATAAAAGATCCCCGGAGACGTGAGATTTGGTGGAGATGAAATTCAGCAGTTTCTCCTTGGAGTTCATTGCTTTTCTAGCTATTACTGAAACCTCTAGAAAGGCACTAGTGATGAGTTTTGAAAATTGTTGTAAAAGTCATTACACATATCTGGATTCTGGACTATATCCAATCGTGGAGAGGGAAGGGAGGCAGAAATTTTGAGATATTTTCCCCTGAAGAAACGTCCAGCCACTTTTAAATTAGCCTGTCCTCAGGGTATCACCGCCGTGGAGAAAATGTTTCTGCTTCAGTCCACCACTCACCACAAAGTTATATCATCAAACAATGCTCATACAAATTAAACGTCAGTTATTTAATTTATCATTACCATTTGAAAAGGGTGATCTACTTTTGGTCCAAAATGGATGAACTCAAAAGGAAGCTGTAATTATTTCCAATATCATTTACTTCAGCTCCAATACATTTTATGCCCCTAAACTGTTTAGCTCTATTTACCCAAACCAGGTTCCTTTGCAGACGGGAGTAATCTTATCCACAGCACTTATGTAAGGCAGTGCCGAAAACGGATTTGTACCACAGGATACATTTTTTGTGGTATCTAAAGGCTTCGAGAAAGGTTTCATTGCTACTTTAGTTTTCATAAGAGGAAAACAAATAAAATCACAAACAAAATATTAGGAGAAAAAGTTTTTGCTGACGTAATGGAAGACAGAATGCTCTCCACGACATTTTAAACGATGTTAAAAAATTAATTTTATATTTTTTTAAATATAAAATTAATTTAATAATTTTTTTTAAATATACGCGCTCGTACAGACCCATGCGCACGCCTAAAAACACACGATTTAATGCGAAATGACGCATGGGAGAAAAGTGTTATTTCAATTCATTAAATAGAAGATAATATTACTCAGAGATGTAAATAAAAATTTTAGAATTTTCTTTGAAATATTGAATAAAAAGCATTGTTACTATATTCAAGGGATTTTTCTTCAGAGAGTTGGATAAAAAATCCATTAGAAATCTTAGATTGGTTAATTAATTCATTAAATTGGAAAAAATAGTTTGCTCAAAATATTTTATAAAAATATATAATTTCATTTTGACAAAATTCCATGTTTTCATCAGATGCTTGCTTGTAATTTAAATTACAATGATTTCGTTAAAATTTCGAAGAGCATTAATCCCTAATTGAATTTTGACTTGTCCATAATTAGAATGCTTGTAAAAGATGAGGCGCTCCCCCTTCTATTGAGCACAACATGTTTTATGAGAAAGAGAGTGGCAAAGAAAAATTTCGAAAAAATAATAATATATAAGAACATGTTTAAATTGCATGAACAAAATTGAAAATCGTATTTTTTTTAAAGTGACATAACTAATATCGCAAAAATGCGCCATATCTTAACACCTCTGTGTATAGATCGCCATATTTATGAAAGGATTTTTTCGTTGAGGAGGTAGGAATGCTACTCCGCGGTTAAACAGCGGAGACAGGGTGTGAGAGGAAGAGCGGTGAGAGAAGAAAAAACGACCAACGGTTTTGCTAAAAGGAACGGCACCAACAACCACGAACTTCTTGAATGGTTTTGGGGAAATAAATCCCGGGAGTCGCAAAAAACGTCGCGCGCGAGGATGCATTCCCTCCGCTGATCTCCCCGGCACTGGCGCCCACACTGGCTACCTTCGAAGAATCTCCGCTCCATTGAATCCCTCTCCCTTAGTGCGCAATTCTCGACTCCTTCCTCCTCCGGATGCACGATGTAATTTACAGCTCTACGTTACGGAACAATTCGCTATGAGCTCTGTATTAAATGTCAGAAAATGTCGATTCGCTTAAATTCCGTATGCTTCGATACCTAGGTGAATTACGCTGTATAAATAGGGATACCAATGCTCAAAGTACGGGAGATTGTCAGGGGGAAACTCAGAAATCCAGACGATATGCCGTTGTACATGCTGCTGTGTTGCTTCATAGAGTAAAGATCATCGTTGACATTTCGCCACGAAGGGTGCATGGCATGTTCTTCAAAAGTCCTAATTTTCCAGATATGTAACATTTGTAGAGATCTAAGTTTAAAATTATTATATTGCTAATAATTAGATGTCTCATTACGCTACAAGCTTGATTGGACACGCTGAGCATATCAATTATTAATTATGTTTGTGACTCGACTGAAGCCGTCGGGTGGGCGATCAGTCAGTCATGAGAAGTATGAGAAGTTATGAAGGAATTAAAAATATTTACACACACATATATATTTAAATGCATTTTTTTCGAAACAAAACGGTCTTCGATGACGCACAAATATATTTAAACAATTATTAAGACAATTAAACACAGAAACACAAAGAAAGGACACTTGACACAAAGGCATGTAGTTTTGACGTTTCGATGGCACGGCCGTCATCATTAGAATACCGTTCTCGGGGTAGAGCGGAGAGAATGTATGTACGGGGGTGAGGGGAGGAGAGACAACGAGCAAAGGTGAGGACGGCCCGTGTGTGTGCGTGCGCGAGAGCAATATAACAGCACAATAGAACGAAAAATAAAACAGGTAACACATTACACATAGAGGACACTCACATTGTAGATTGCTTCAGCTGCCGGCCTTCCCCGAGGCCTTTTTCATGTAAGATATGTGTATGTATGTATGCATGTGTATACATATATATATTTATTTATTTATTTATTCATTCATTAATATATATGGAAGAACAGTTCATGCGAGAATATGCAATATAGCAAGCAGTGAGGATTTCTAAAGCTACATCTTCTTACATTTAATTCCGATATTATTTATATCAACTCTATTTATATTAAGACTGTAGCAGGGGGTGACATTTCCATGATCGTTTTCTACGCACAAATATGCTCCGATGTGAGGTCCTCTACCGCTGTTTACTCCTCTTTTTCTCTCAGCTAACTCCTTCGTCCTTGGTGAGACTTCTCTCATGAAAACTTTCCACTGTCTGACGGTCATTCCTTGGGGTCTTCCACAGGTTTAGTATATTCATTGCTTCCACAATTTTGAAAATCGACTCGATCAACGTTCTCTGGGCTTTTGAATGCCGTTTTGCCAATTTTTGTCCGATATATATATATATATATATATACGTTTTTCTTGTGATCAAGTGTCTCCTCATTGGTCCGTTGACCGACTTTAATCTTGTCGTCTCATGATTGGCCGAGAGATATAACTGCTTTCTGACAAGTTCTTTAGAATGGATCTCCAGGTGTTGAATAGTTAAAAACATGGGTCCCTATTCAAATTCTTGTTTTTGAGGGGGATCTCAGAGACCTCTTTGACCAACCAATCCCCATGGCCACGCAACCGGCATAGTATTTTTGATCGATGACGTGATCTTGGCTAACGCTATGTTCGGCGATCCTTGATTTTTCCAACTGTCCCATATTTTTCGATATCTTTTATTTTCTCTCCTTTGGGTTTCAATAGTGCGGCCCGTTTCACGAATAAAAACACGACAACATTCACAGGGTATCTGTTATATCCCGGGAATTTTGAGGTCAATCTGACCCTGCACGCTGACCATTTTGGCTGGCGGTAGATGAAAAAGTGGCGCATATATGTGCGGAAAAAATGACAAAATGGCATTCAGAAGCCATGAGTACGATGACCGAGACGGATTTCGAATTTGGGGACAATGGAGACACTAACCCGTTGGAAAACCCAAGAGTATTTCACATGTATCGCCGGGATGGCAAAAGATTTTCCATTGTCTGTTTTCTGCTATCAATTCTCGGCCTTCCTCTGAAATACTAATCACCCGCTCTCCCGTCCCCTAATGGCATCTGAGGTTTCTTGTCCCCCCCTTTTAAACACACCGTTTTTTTCTTTTCTTAGCCTTGACTTTACCGGCGCTTTGCACCTTCTATTAACAATTAATCATTTCACTAGAGTACTTCAATTCCATTGAGGCTTATTTTCACACCTCATCAGGGATGGATTGGAAATGAATTTTGTTAAATGGCCTCAATTACTATCTCCCTCAAAATCTAACTAGGCAAAGCCTATAATAAAGTTAACGTAACCCAAAACGCTGCTCTCCATTATTGATTCAATCAAATCAAAAACTGCAGTTGAGCATTATATTTAAAATATAAATAAATAAATCATCAACTCATATATCATATTCTATATTTTATCCGTAACTAGGGAAAAATTACCGATGACTAATTTTTGTTAAACGAAACATTTTCCTCTCAGTATTCAACTTCAATAACTTCAAACTATTATTCACTCTGTGACAATGCCCGAAAACTCTCTTTTTGTTCAGTCAACGAATTACATAGCAATGAAGTATCCTTTGAGTCTCCATGGTTGTTATTAACGTTTGCGCATGAACAAACATACATACGGAAAATTAAAATGACCGAAAGTACGCATGCATTTGCAAGTTGTATCACGCGCGCAACACACAAATTGGGTCCGTGTTTTATGGTCTGTGCCAGGCCTGAGGGGAGGATATGCATATTGATTTTTAAGAGATCACGTCTAAAATCAGCTGTAATGGAAAAAGAAAAAAACAACTGAAATAATATACCAGATTTAGATATTCCTCACACATTTCAAGGATATGACGATAAGAGATCGGAACAGTAGCAATTTAATTTTTCAACTACATATTCCAGCAAAATATTTCATGGTTGGTATCATGATTAATCGTATCTATGCCCGATTAATCGTATGCACGCCTGCATCTCCCTCATCTGGATACTGAGAACCTTCTCGACATTACTGTGATAAGATCAAAGCAGAGAAAATATGCCTAACCTTCAGTCAAAAATATTAAAATAATTTCTTTAGGCTTCAAAAGTGAGAATTCAAAAATGTTATGTTTTAAAAAAAATTCAATAAAGAAGATAAATCAGCACAATCTACCTCCTCCGTTAGAATCTCATCCTTCGGACACACAACACATATATCCCTCCCTAACCCAAGGCCATCCATCCTGCTCTCTCGATCGACGCACGTTGCGTACGGTGCATATAACTCTTCGACTCTGATTTTCTCCCGTCGGAGCGTAGGGGCGAGCCGGAGAGGGGATGGGGGCCCGGAAGCGGAACCGATAATAAATCTCTTTTAAAAAGAGTAAATCGGAAGTTAAGCGAGGAATTAGGGGGGGGTGTGGCACTGGGAGAGACGATCGAGGGTGGGAACAAGGGTCGCGGGTTCGCTTACTCCCATAACCCTCCGATTAAGTGCGCTCATCGTATGTTCCCAGGAGGCGAGCCGTCTCGCGGCTACAAGGACTCACGAATCACGCCTTGGGAGTACCAGATACGGCCCCCGCGACCCGAGACAAGAAGGCGCCGACGCTCTCGAGAGAAAAAGCCCCCCACAGCCTGCCGAGGAAAAAAATAAATCCTTGCAGAAATGCCAGTTCGCTTGTATCAGCATCAAGAGAGATAGGTGAGGAAATAAAACTACGAAATAATAGCTTAACTGCAGTATATCTACTGCGAAATCGGCCAAGTTGTTTGGCTTTATAGAGCGAGATAAATGTGCTAAACTATTTGCGTTTTCGAAAACGAATGTATGCATCGCACGTCTTTTTTCTAGTCAGCGATTCAGAGGAGAAAATATTTCTTATTTTCACGACGTTCCTGAAAGTTTTGTTTATGGCCTGGCGGTTAAAAACGCCAGGTTTTTTTCCCCCAAATGCAGCGATGTATCAAAAGAAAGCTGCAGTTATAGAGCATAAGTCACTTTGCAAGAAGTGACGATACAGTTTGCAGAACTTCGATAAGAAATAAATATTTCAATCGTAGTTCGTACAATGTTTATTGCGCGTAAGAGAGAAAATTACTTGATAAATTACAGGGTTGATTTATTCATGGTACTGGATTCTTCAAATGATCCAGAATAAGTATGACTGAATACATCCATTGCTGAGCAACTGGGTGAGGAGAACGTCCAAATATTTGAAGGGAGACGAAATAAATATCCACTATATGAAGTAAAGTTATTTTAAAAAATCTAAAACTTTTGGCACTACTTACTTATACCTCATTACCTAGCTCAAAGCGTCTCCCTGCCGGTAGTCAAATAAAAACTTGACAGTCGAAAATACTTATTTAAAACAAAGGCAATTCCGTGAAACGAAGCTATACAAGGTTTATATAAAAAGCAACGCTAGCAATTTTTTACCCAAGTGTGCATGAAGTGCTTAATGCAGACCATCGATTGAGGGTGGGCATCATCACAGATCGTATTGGCATGATTAAATGACAGTGCACGCAATTATAACTTAAAATTTGGCGATGCGGAAGCTCTGCGCTAAACTCGTTCTGAAGGCCTTGATGGACGGCCAAGAGCAGAGTCGAGTGTCTGCTTGTAAAGACCTTCTGGAGGGACACGATTCCCCATCCCACTAACAGTCTCAAACTGACGCCAGCAAACTATTTCCGATTCTAAAAAGTGTAATCCCCCCTTAAAGGACACCACCATAGGTCCTGGACCCTAAGGGCCGTCAAAGAAGCTTGCTTCCGGAAGGTCCTCAAGGACCTTCCGGAATCCGCCGACCAGAGAACCTTCGAGTTGTGAGAAAGCTACTGAAAAAAGTGTGTTAATGCTCAAGGGATGTACTTTGAAGGATTTTGGGGCATTGTAGCAAATATCTGAAATAAATCTATTTTTTCCGAAACTTTTCCAGTTCCTTTTTATACAAACCATGTGGATTCATTTTTCGTTACTGTTCATTGATCCTCAGACTATCATTACCTTTAAAAATAAAATAAATAATGAAATATGTGATATATGCACCAATATATGGCGCAATACAATATTTTTGGTAGAAACGACTATTTTCAAGAAATAGGATTATTTTCAAACAAATTCAAATTGCAAGAATTGAGTTTCAGATGAAACTACAATTATTAAAATGATAAGGAGACTTTTTTAAAGAGCGTTTATCGCAGAGGTCAAATTGACAACTGCACGGAAAATAATGAAAGTATGTATGAAAGAATGCAGTTAAGAATATGTCAACTGATTCTAATGGTCAAACTTTTTGAAAACTGTCTCCCTTTGGACTCCAGGGTGGTTAAATAGCGCGTACGGCCGATGCTTGCCAACTTGGCAAGCAACCTAGGTATCACCACGGCTCTGCAGTTTTTTAAATCCATTTTAATAGAAATTATGTGCTCACGTAATCATTGAGAAATAACAGTTTTGGGTGCATCCGTAACCAGGCGATAAGTAGAGAAATATATAATGCACAGAATGACGAGGAATGAATAGATCATTAGTAACTGTTGTTACCTTTACATTGTTAGTTTTCAAATGGTATGATATCCTACAATTGCTCTTTAAATTGGGACTTCATTATGAAGCAGTTATTAAAATGTTACATTTTTAACTTATTTCAGAATTTTTACTCCGGTCATGGCATAAAATATTGCCCTATAAAATCATATAAGATTAAAGCATCCATGTTTCAAGGGTGTGCAACTGTTCAGAAACTAATTTAACGAGACGTTATACCGGACACAAACACGTTTTTCCCTCAAACACAAATTGGATCACATAAGTACTGATTGCATCATGCACGTTAATCTTAGTGATCATAAACTAAAAGATATTTTAATATTAAATAACACCAACTGCCTTGATGACTGGTGACCTAGAACCCCCGGGCACGCATCCATATGACGAAGACGTAGATATACAGGTAGACCCGGTGAGAGACGCAGATTTGGATTAGTCTAGTACATGTTTTGTCACGTGCAGATATTTGGACTACGCAGACATTGTTGGCTCTTCTGAATCCTACATGACCCTGTATAAACACTTACTGCCAATCATACTTTTTGTGCATAACATGTATACATTTGTGTTTCAACATTCATCACATTAAATAAAGACTAATTTTTCCGCGCAATCTCAACCCCCTATTGCATAACTTATTTACTTCGAGCATTTACAATTAACAAATCTTAAAGTTCAAGTATTGCCAGCTTTTTTGAAGACAACACTCTAACATTACTCTAAAATTGCGGTTACATTAAATATTACCAACGATAAAACAGTAAATATGGCAATCTAAATGATATGGCTTTATTTGGCATCACTCAAATGTTACTCATTCGTTATTTGACAAACTCAAACGCGAGAATATTTACTTTCAGATTTGACAGTTAGAAACGCAAAGACATACCAGTTGACAAATCATTTGTCATGATGATAACTTATTTCATTTCAATAATTTTATTTTATGCATATTTATTTATCTCTGCCTTTTTATTGATATTAAGCGTGAAAACTAAGAACGCGACCCATTATTATGGTAAGTTTAATATCTTATCTTAATTAGAGAAATTAGTAACAGTAGATTTAGGGAAGGCTTCCGACAGGTGAGGTCATTTGCACCGTGAGGGATGCATGGAAAAGGAGGAAAGGTAGAGAGGAACCCAGCGTCGGCATTAGCCTACTCTTAACGAAATGAGCTAAGGCGTCCCACAGCTTAACGTCTCATCCGACGGACGGGGTACTCAAAGTGCACTCCACCAAGGCACTCAAGCAGGGATCGGGATACCACTGAAAAAAATCTTGAAGTCGAACCCAATCCCTCTGAGTTGGAAGCCTAGCAAGCTGGCTGCCACACAATGCCAACCTCCCCTAGAGGTAGTAACCTTCGAAATGTCAGCTAAGAATATCTCCCAGGATTTTTCATTTTTGCAAAGATTCATGAATTAAATACCGCTCGCTATTCTCCTTATGGAAATTTATTAGTTCTGGAAAATCTCCGTAACACAGGTCAGAAAAATATAATGGTGAACGATGCAAACGAAGCAGAGTGATCACTCAATTAGCAACCATTAAAAACACAATAAAATCGCATCTATTTGTTATTTTAAATTGCTGGACGAGGGCTTATGCTCATTATTTTTACCACAATTAATAAGCAATACGGAACAAATTACAATTAGAATACTACACCTATGAGTTGAGAATTAATCCTTAGAATTAAATCAAAAACCAAACACGGTGGTGCGATCTACACCATGCCGATATTATTGGGATGTTTAGTTCTAAGGAATCGATATTTTTAGGGTCAATAACTATCGATGATAAAAATGAAATATATTGATATAGCCATTCTAAAATTGTTGCTGTAATAAGGGCTGTCGAAAAAAAATATTTTTACGATTCAATCGATGGCAGTCATGATGGCATTATCGATAATAGTCGAATGTCCGATGTCGATGTAACTTGATATGGCCTATTCATATCATTAAATCGCTATATTTTCACCACCACGTTATTCCTTCCATATCGATCACAAAGAGTTAAAATGCGTCAGTCTTATGACCAAAACATTAATAAATTTTGGGCTGCGAAAAATGGTTTTGTAAGGAAAAATGAAACGTTTATTAAAGGAAAAAATTATCACTCCCTCCACTCGCAAATAACTATAATCCCCCAGTTAGGCACAATGAAAAAAACTACAAGAAAAACATAATACGGGGGAAATTACGAAAAGGAATGGTTACATTTCGAAGTAGGAGGAGAGAAAGAAGGAAATAAAGATCGTGAGAAAAATATTTTTGTGTGCGTAATGGAGAGAGATAAAGTTGGAGGAACTGGGGAGGGAAGAAGGAGGAGAAGGAAGGAGACGCCAAGGGAAAGAGCGGACTGGAAGAGGGAAGATCAGTGACGGAGGGTGAGAGAGAGAGAAAGGAGGCCTCATGAATGGTGAGGTGGTTCATGAATAAAGTAAAAGGGAAGGCGGCTCGTAAGACCCCAGACACGTCTGGAGGAGGCAGCGAGAGGGAAGAAGGGAGGCTTGGGTTCCGTGGAGAAGATAGGAGGGGGAGGGGGTGGTAAAAAGGGACGGGAAGAAGGCGTGCGTGTGAGGGTGAGAGGGGAAGATGAAGAGCTAGTGGTGCACCAAAGGAAGAAAGCAAGATAAGAAAGGTCTGGAGACAATGTTTATTTATTTAAGCGGAGTTCTTAAGCTCCCTTTACCCTAGATTAACCCTGATAAAGACGAAATTATGTAGCTATTAACGTTTCAAACGGGAAGAAAATAGGCTGAGAAAACAAAGCAACCACGAGCCTTCTTCTCTTCGCCGTTTGAACGAAATGGAAATGAAACCGTACATGGAATAGGAAAATGGAGATATTTATTTTTGTTATAGAATTGCTTATTACTTGAATGTACCCAATGTAATGTGCGTATTACTTTAATACCTTTAAGCATGGAATTACGATTGAAAAACACAGAGGCAATAAGTCATCTAGATTGTAGATTTTATTGGAAACATATTTTTACAAATGAATGGAGACAGTCATGGTACTGACTATCTTTTGTTTACATTTTGGGCATCAGAATTCCGAAAGGGTTATATCTCGAAACTACTTGAAGAAGAGAATAATTTAACAGCTGTTAATTTTGTGACACCATATCACACCAAATCAACGCTATTCTTGCTCAAACGTGAATTTCAGGGAGGGCTAAGTTTAACCGGATGCAGCTCCCCTATTCTGCGTGCATTATTTTCAAAAGCTGTAGCTACCGATATTAATTCAATAATATAAAAACCTCGCTCACACCAGAGTAACACTTTTAGTGTTTCCTAAACCAGTAATATTTCCTTCCGTTTGTCTTTTTGTCAAGAAGCCATATTCAAAATGTTTCCGATAACTTAGTCTTCTTTTAGAGCAATGGATTGGTTTCCTTGCTTTTGCAACTCGTTGTAGAACACCATCGGCTAGTGATTGGTCCGGTTATTTGATCTCCGAAATTTTCCTGTATATGATAATCTCATTGTTTAAAATTTGTTTACTCATTTTTATGCTAAAGTTAAATCATCTTAACTGTAAAAAAATATTTTTGGTTGAATGAAATAGCAATTTTCCATTATAATACACCCAATAATTTATTTAGACTACCATGGGTCGACTCCGTTTGTAAATTTTATTTTCCTCTTTTTGGTACAATACGAAGTATATCAATTACAATATAGAGAAGTATTTCACACTTTTACATAGAGTGCATGTAGCAATAGCTAACACAAACTTTGTTATTCGTAATATTTTACTTCTTCATTGTTAAATGAAATTGAGCCTTAATTTGGATGTTCAAATTTCATCTTTAATTTGATAACGCGTGCCCAGTGTGGAGTCACCCCTGCTAAAATTCTAACGATGGCCTGAAGCAAACGATTTAGAATTAGCGTAAATCTTAGTGATTATCATGGTAATGCTTTAAAAGCAGTACACCCATCATCATAAAAGATAACGGTAGCATGCTACTTTCCCGAAGTGCGTATCCTCCACGTATTTCTCGATACCAAAAAAACTTTTTTCAATTTAAGAAGAAAAATATCCTAGAAAATATTCAGTGTGTATGAAGCTACCTTTGAATTATGAATACTTCTGATGAAAGTGTTGTTCAATGATTGAACGTTTTTATTTGATGATCGCAAAAGTGTTGTGATGATTCATCAAGCAACACCGACTTTCTATTGAGTTGCCGTAAAGAGTAGAACATTGCTTAGAAATATAAATTTAAGGAGGAAATATCCCAATTATTACGTACTATTGGAAATAAGAAGAATGGCCCAGTTCTACATTATCCGGATATTTAATACGTTACCTTTATCTGCCAGAGATGAAAATTGTGGTACACTAAGCACAGCTATGACCTCAAATGTTAATACATCAAAATACATCAACACTATATTGCTTAAAAATTAAATTAAAATAAAAAGAGTCTTTAGGAATATTTAAGTGAGGAAACATTCCATTTGATCATGCCTGAACTTATTCATTTGACATTCAATGAAACTTATGAGGCCCTCTCATTGAGTATGACCATGACGATTAACCAAATGGATTATATTTCAATTCCCCTGCCAAAAATAACAGAAATACATGTTATAAACGCATTTTATTCTCCATGCTAAAGATATTAAAGCTGATTGAAATTTAAAGGGAGTTAAAACTGGAGACTTTTAGCCGTTATTCGTAGTGGAACGTAATAAGCGATATATTTAGGCGGAGACCTGGCTAGTATCACCCTTTGTGTGCAGTGGTGAATATATGAGATAAAGATATAAAATAATAATGAGACAAGTGATCAGGATCAGAAAATTATATAAAGGGAGCAACGGTTGTGCGGTGAGCGAGGAAAAACCCTGACTCTCTTGAAGATGGGTTGCATTGGGATAGCTTCCGTATAGTGCGGGGAGGTAAAGGAAGCGAGGGGGGAGAGGGAGGAGGCTCTATGGTTATGCAGGTAAATTGCTTGCAAATGGATGAAATGTTGACAATTACGGTTAGTAAATAAGTATGCAGGATTGAAGTAAAAGGTTGGGAAAGGTTTTGGGAGAGGGAAAGGGCTTCGAGAGGATAAGAGGCGGAGAATCCGAATTATTGAGTTAGATGAAGGGTTCAAAGAAAGCAGGTAAAAGCGCGGGTGGTAAATTTATGACGAAAAGGAGATCATATAAGGGAAGAAAGCCAAGGAAAAAAGGAAGTACAAATCATATGATGTGAGAAAGTAATAGCAAAATTGATAAATAGGCGGTTCTGCGCTCGTGTTCATGTTATAGGGGAGAAAAATGTATTGCCTCCGCAACCAAGTATGCATTTCGCAACTTCGTCCCCGAGATTTTGTATTTTATATTATCATCCTCGGATCAATATGCACTCAACTGTAGTTCATTATGAAAAAATGCGATTCGAAAGTAATCGGTTCACTCGGTATTACCAAATGCCTAATTCTCGACTCTGACATCCAGTTTTTGAGTCAGCTGGCTGGAATTATTAACCACCGGTGTGGCGATGTCGTATGAAATCACATTGATGCACGAAGTATACGAAAAAAATAAAGTAAGTATATCTACCGAATAGAATTACCAGGAATCAATGGACCCGGCATCAATCACACACACCTTTGTCCGAATACGGGTCTTAAAAGAACCACAGCGGCCGTTGGAATGTTTTTATGAAGGAAATAAGGAGATAGATGCATCCATGTTTATTTTAGTTTTCACAAGAGTATTTTAATTAATATCTATCTGAAAATATAGTAATTCGCCAGAATGTTTAACTCATTCTCTTACGTAATGGTGATATGTTGGCAACATGTCTTTGATAAAAATAATGGAGGAATTATCCACAGATGGAAATAGAGAGGAGTGAGAAAAGGCATGAGAAGAGGAGGCATATAATTTAAGGAAAGTATTTTCAGATTACATAGATTTAAATAACTCCCAGGTGCTTCAACGCTTGTTTTATATTACTGTTTATGAAGTGTTTTTCAACAGGATTATTTTCGCTATCATTTCGAACGGTGCACATTTGACGAAAATCCTTTAATGATTCAGGCTTGGCAAATCTTAAAGTCATCTCTAAGTTTAAACGTCATATAGAGCTAGTGATGATTTTCCTTGTGGCGAGATTCGTTATGGTTCATCGTGAGTGTGTTTTGGCATTCACTTTTCTATGTTACGTAAAATTTAATACTTTGTTTGTCCAGTGTACACTTCTACCAGGTAATTCGGCGGGATAAGAGTATGCCCGTGAAGAATTCATAAAATTATTTGGAGTAATTAAGAAATGAAATTTGCGATGACTGCGTCACATCAAACTTGGAAAGTTATAACAATTTATTTTCTAAATCTTCTGCAAACAAAATGGTTTTAAAAAAAGGAGTGAGAACGACGCAGGTTTGTGATAACAGGGCATTGCTGATGATGACAAATATGGGTAAAACGGCTGAGGAGACTCGAGTGAAGCAAGGTACGAGGAGCTGGAAGAAGGTGTGAGGGTGAATGAAGAAAGAAAAGAGAAAGTATGGAGACAGGCCGAAAGGGGTGGTAGATGGATTGGGTGGACGGACGAGGTGGAACGGCGGGAATTGGAGTGGGATGAGGGTAGAGTCAAATCAGTAGATGCGGAGGAGCAGAAAGATTCTGCTTGTCCATCATCCCCTTGTCCACTTGGGCGTCGCGGACCAATGAAGGGGAGAGAGAAAGAAAAGGTGCTGAGGGTGGAAAGGATTCTCCGGATAAAATAAAGACATTAGAATGGAAGGAGTGGTTAGAGGACGATGATGAGTCGAAGGAATGGCGGGGAGAGGGTGCTAGTGGCAAGGGAAAGAGGGGCGAAACGGGAAGTGACTTAGGAAATGGGCGATCCGAAGCGACCCGAAAAAGCGAAGAATGATAGATTTAAAAAATAGATGGGACAGACGTAGAACTGAGGGGGTGTGAGAGGGAGAGATCGGGGAAGAGATGAATGGCATTTTACTCTTCGGTGTCTCGCATTTTCTCTTCCTCGCCCGCCTAACACACACCCGCACGCACGAGGGTGTGATTTCCTGGCACTGGATTGACTAATAAGGAGTTTATGGCAACGCAGGCCGTTTGTCAAAACCTACTCCACCGGGTTGACAGCATCTCGAGTATGGCAAAACGAGAAAGAAATGCAAATACATACTGGCCTCGTATCATGTCCACACTCAGATTTGTCCTTTTTCCGATTTGGTAGCGACATGCAAGTGGGCTCCGTCGCCGGGTGCCCCTCGTACATTTGTTCGCGGTTCAAGTGCGGATGCGTGTGTGACGCTGGACAAATATGTTTTTTTTCCATGACCATTAGTAAAAGACTCCAAACTGTGTCCACCTGTTTGTGACGATTGATAAAAGTATGTCTCGTAACGAAGTGTTTCGAAAAATGATTACATATTTACAATGATGAAAATATTTTATTACGAGGTACCAAAATAGGCTTAAAGTAACCGTAATTAGAGATTATAACTACGTTAATATTACATAATTTAATCTCTATCCAGAATTAGGTATGGTGTGTAGTCAAAACTGAATATATTTTTCATTTCTATTGTAAAAGGTAAAATTACATCGTAATTTTAGTATCTGAAAGTAATTTTCATTTTAATATTTTTCCACAGTTCCTTGTAATAAGTTAACTTATTTTGCATAATAACCTGCATATTCTTGGTTCACTAACCTGTTTCATCTATGTTAGGCCCAATGATAATGTGACTTTTCTTGGTCTGCTAAGCATACATATACCCCGAGTCCATAGGTGGAAGGAATGAATGGATATTATAATACTATACCACGTCAAATAGCAGACTGCATTGTTTTTCATTTTATTTAATTACGTGTCAGTCTTAAAAATGTGAATATGGCAAGTAACAAGGCAATTATTGGCCAATTCATTTTTACATAACTAATTTTTCAGAGGTACACATCTTTTGAGGCATCTAAGTACCTGAATTAAGAAAAATACGCTTGGCCTTAAATCGTTTAGAAATTCAGAAAAAAGTTTTAAATTTGATTAGACATAGAAAAATATGTTCTGGCGTGTTGGAAAAAATCAAAGTAAAAATTCTTACGATTCGGATACTAACTTAAATGTTAGGTAATTCACTGAAAATTGCCATTTTCATTAGTTTTATCTCATTGTTCTAATCAAAACGCAATCACCAGAAAACTGTGGCACAAACAGTGATTCAAATGACCTCAAGCCATTAGGGATCTACGGAATGCTCATGCACTTTGTAACTGAAAAGAGTATTTCGGAGGAAAAGTTTTAGCCAAGTGAAATACAATAAGAGGCGGAATAGAAAATAATCAGTTCAAAGTAAATTTGCTCACAGTTGAAGCTTACGTTCAGGCGTATGAAAACTTTTCTTTAATATTTCCGGCGTATGCAAAATATAAATGACGTAATTGACTATGAGAAAATATTGAATATGCTAAATTTAGGTAAATGTAGAAACAAATGTACTAAATAGTAATAATATACTAGAATATCAAATTTACTACTGTTGCCCCTAAAGCCTCTAGTGAATTTCTCATCTCAGGTAATGATAAATAAACATTTTTCATAAGAAAAACAAATTTGCACGTTTCTAAAGATTTATTTCAAACGTACAACGCGTTTCAGTTCATCGAGATATCTTCAGGTACTAGGCAAGATTCAAATTGTGATACATTACATTAAACCTGTTTGAGGAAGGGGGCAAGAAAAGAGTGAGGAGTAAGGTAGGCGGGGACAGAGAAAGAAAATATGGAAAACCCAAAGAAACAGAGAAACTAAAGAAATGGAGAAGTAAAAAGAGGGGGGATGGATAAGCACTAATGGTAACTATCGAGAGGATGGCGGCAGGTAGCCGATTTCCTGGCTGTAGGATGGAGGGAAGAATAAAGAAGATTTAAGCAGGAAAGGAACATGGAAGAGATTGAAGGATGGAATATAAGTGAAGTTTTTAGCGCTTTAAGTAACGAGACATAACATTTATAAATTAATAAGTATGAAGGCAACTACATAAAATACAATAGCGCTGGGAATAGAGAGATCCGTTCGATGCATACGTGCTCTGCCGGTGATGCTGCCAATGCGCTGGTGGAGCGCATCCCTAAACGCGTGCAGGGCAGTCACTACTCGTTCGCATCCGGCATGGTTCATCTTTGGATGATAAAAAATCAAAAAGGCACCTACTTGCTGAAAAATAAGTTTCCTTTGATTGAAAATGTACAGCATTCAATCCAGTTTACTAAATACAGCCAACAACCTATTCACTGAACAAATAATCATATATATCAAAGGCAACACTGAATGTGGATCCCTCCTTTCAATTTCAATTTGGAAATGATTTTTAGGTTATTTTAAAACTAATTCCGCCTTACGGAATACCGTGTTTCATGAATTAGCATTAATTGGGTCACCGATTACTTTAAATAATTTTAGTTTAACGAAAAGTTTAACTATTCTACTTGGAAATATGATTTTATTCCATATGGAATTGGCATTAACCACGAGCTCACATTAAACATAAAGTAAAGTTAGTCCAAAAATTCTAAATCGCTTATATATGTACACTCTAAACAATACTTTTAAGGAACATAATGCAGAAAGCATTATTCCTCTTGTAGTATAGGCTGCAATCAGATGCCATAATCAATTTAGTTTGACTGTTTCCAAAATTCCATGAAATCAATTTTCATTGCAATTACAATGATGAATTTGGCAGATGAAATCACAATATTGTCTGTCATCCCCTTAAAGTCAAAATAGTTTGCCTGGAGACAGAGATTGAGAGAGTTAAAGTCTTTGAATCCGAGGGAAATTTTTGAAAATATGTTCAAAGGATCGGAAATTGTAAACTTTTTTACTTGAAATTATTCGTTCTTCCTTTTTTACTTTTGACGAGAGTGAAACTTAAAATTCAATCGAAACTAAATTCAAAGGTATGAACATCAAACATTTGTAAAAATTCCTCAAACTAATAAAATATTTTTCTATTTGTGTACATATACCGGATTTCAACTGCGCGTAAAGCCTACTGCAATAGTAGTTGCAGTACAAAAGTTCGTTTAACTATAGTTGCTATAGAAT
Organism: Hetaerina americana; assembly: GCF_022747635.1. Taxonomy (NCBI): domain Eukaryota; kingdom Metazoa; phylum Arthropoda; class Insecta; order Odonata; family Calopterygidae; genus Hetaerina; species Hetaerina americana. Next base: position 10,624,970 of record NW_027286741.1, read on the forward strand.
GCATTTTAAATACGGACATATATGTTAATAAGATGTATACGAAAGACAACAGAGGTAAAATAACACTCGAAATTTCTTTAAATATTTTTTTCATTTCACAAGGACAGTACGTAGGTATACAAAGAAAGAGAATTCTATTTCAATTAAATAAATCTGCGTCACAATAATGTGGTTGTACAATAATTCTGGAAATTGAGGAACTATATTTGTACACAAAATTTAACGCTTTCAGTAACATATTTGTCTTTAAAAATAACGTCCATTACTACAGCAAACAATGCTCATTATGAAAGCCAGGAGCAAAATATTTTAAAGTCTTTGATTAGTTTACTACTATGCGAACTGAGGTAACTGCCTCTATAGAGAACTGCCAAAACGTATTTAATGGAAAGTCAACGCTCAAATTATAAAAGCATGGATAACAAAACCTCTTATTTTGTAGCTCAAATTACTTTGCCTTCATTGGATCCAAATATCGATAGACGTAGCACAGGGAATGAATGATAAGTAGGCAATTAAGTGCATAACTTGGAATACTTTACTTCATTATTGATTATTTATTCTGCTTCCAGTTAAAGCCCCAACCTCAACTTTATAATCTGTAGAAAAACCAATAAAAACTGCGTTTATTTTGATAAGTTTGACAGGCAAGAAATTTGAAAATGACTGGAAGCAATAATTTTAAGGCCATCCATAAAGGATTAGCTCAGCTTTTGAGAAACGGGATTTTATACTATCGTAATTGGCCTAGTTGAAGTTGGGATTTAAGGAGATCTGCGCGCGCCAAACTCTGTCCATTCGTTTCCCATTTTAATTCCGCTGGGTGATTCATCTCCTGACAGGGTCGCTCCCAATTCCCAGAAACGCCCGAACGCTAAGCCGTGCGCCCGCTCGGAATCCACGCCCGTCCTAAAAATCCTTTTCCCAAATCACATCCAATGCCAATACACGAACACAACCATTCAATATAAAATAAATGTAAAATATTTAAATGATTTTACAACCTGATTCTCTGCACGATTACGCAGAATTTCACGCTCTAGTATCAATAGAGAACCATTTTCAATAAAAATAGGTATTCCAATTGCAAACAATAATTTTAACGTTGAAAGGAAATATTTCCGAAAAACGTAGTCCTCGAATTCATTAATAATAAATAGTTAAAGTGACACATTCAGTCAATCATCAAAGAAGATATAAACTGGGTCCTAAAAAGCATATAAAAACTAATATTGACTGAAATTTTAATATGCTATACATATGAGTATTTTCAAACCTTATAAAATCCTGCGGGTTTTGATTATTTGGAGAATAAGGAAATGCTTTCATTAAGTTTTGAATTGTGTTATTATACCAACGTCAAATATATAAAAGATAATAGTCACCAGACTGACAACTAATTATAGAAGGTTACTGATGAAGAATATTGTAAAAGCTAATTACAGAAGTGAACCTTCTACAATAACTGCAATTGAATTTGAAATGCTTGTAAACAATTCATACTATAAATAGGTTTAATTGAGTTTTAGGTGAAGGAGAAAGATTAAAGTTTGTCTATGACAAATTATCTACCTATTTTACTATCATTACTAATGTAAGATAAATAATATTTCTATCCAATATGTTGATGAAAATAAAATAGTGAATTAACGCCACGTGGTTTTTGGTAATTCGTTAGTTTGGCACTTTGCCTCCATCAATACTCCCATGACCAAAATTGTCGTAATTCTTCAATGAGTTACAATTTTAAAATGGGTTGCAATATAAATTTTACTTCCGAGTAAAATATCACATTTTTGCGTTTTTCTGAGGAATGTTTATTTTGTACTGTCACCCACGATGGAAGCAACAAAAGCATAAAAACCCATATAATAACCCAAAAAATATTGCATTTCGCCAGAAGAAAACTGGCAAACATCTGGAAGCATAAGCCTCGAAGTGAGAAGCGCTTAAATAAAAGCTTCATGTAGAGTAATTTTTTGTATTAGTGAGGAGGAATTGTCGATGAATGTAGCAGAAACGTGAAAATTGGAATTGCTTAAAATGTGAACCTAAACAGAAACATAATGCAGAGCAAATTGTAGGAATAGTATATATAAGGCAGTGATTCTACGAATAGTAATGAGAAGAGCTGAATTGCATAGAAGGGATCAGGGACATTTTGGAAAGTATCAGCGTCCGAAAGGAGACGAAAGAGCAAAGATAAAGCAAAGAGAGAGAAGTCGGACAGAAAACTGCAGGGAATCAAAAATAATAACAGAAGTCAAAGAGAAAAAATATCTGTAAAAGATTGGCCAAGAGAACAGAAATTTATGGCGGAGAGATGCCCCTCAAACAAATCTTGGGATATTGACGGTCAGTGGGCATAATGTATGTGGCCTCGGGTAATCCTAAAAACGCGCTGCTCATCCAGTTCGTGGAGATTCTTTGATTCCAACGGTTGTACGGTGAACTCTATGAGGTAAAATAGAGTATAAATCCATATTCGCTATTTGAAATTGCGGACAGGAATCTACCTACCGATTTAATCAATGAAAAGGTGAATTCGAATGACGGATAATTAAAATAAAATATCACATCCTCCCGTTTGTGGATTTGTTTCAAAGTAAATCACTATTTTCACGATAAAGAGTATTTTTTCACCATAAATAAGATAAAACATTATTATTTCCACAATATTAAAGTTAAACGGCCGGTTTCGTCAAACAGCCAACATTTTTAGGTCCTCAAATATAAATGACGAAGGGTGAATAGGGTGACGAAACCGGTACATGGCATTAAAAATGTCAATGAAAGTATGAACCGTTCGGCAAAATTGGTCTATTGATTAAAAAATCGTGGAACTTACATAATTTCGCTTTGTCTTTGTTCGTCATGAAATTCGATTAAGTTGAACCCATTGCCATTTAATAATTTTTTCGCGCTTGAGTTATTTTTCATGCAAAAGAATATCTTTTTCCACCAAGGATTTGATTTCATATACAAAAGTTTCTCTCTTAAATAGCCCATTATTTAATTTTTATTGGAATAATTTTAGAATATTTGAATATTATCATTCTTACTTATTTCAGAACGAGTTGGATGGATCAGTGTTTTAAACAAACGCTTAAAATAAGGGAACTTGCATGTCGCACTCATACTCCAATTGATAAAGCGCTCAGTAACATTCTCAAAAACTTTTTAATGTTACGGTTTCAAAACAGCCACATCCAAATAAATTTTCCTTTGTATGATGTGCCAAAATAATGTAACCATAAATGAGGAGATGATTTCTTTAAAACAAATATATAACATAAAAATAAACATCGAATAGTGGCTATTTATTTGGCAACGAACTAGTTATTAGGGGACTAATAAAACTGGTACTGGCCCATTTCTAGTTCTCCCTCTCCATCTGAAAAAATAAAAGACTTTTACTCTAAGGGACAAGATAAGGTTATGCCATTATTGTAACGATAAAATCAGCTATTTTCAAAAGTCACTGTGATAAGGCAGGTTATTTTAGTAAAAGGTTTGAAGAGGAAACAGCGAATTATTATCATCAGCTTCAACTTTCCTTAAATCTCTCCACAATGCTTGTCCTGTTTCATGAGCATACAAATTTACCCTAACACTAGAAGTATCGGACTAGTCTTCCATATGGCCATTTTTCAACACAAACTTGTCCTCTCTCCTACTTTTATATTAAAATATTATAATATAACTTAAAAGAAACTTTGAAATAACTTTTAATGATTTATTTCTTAGAAAAAAAAGTTTGATCTGGCGCGTAGTTTTTGAGCTCCCAGAAATTGCCAGTCTGAATTACGATGTGAGGATCATTTTGTCTGCTTGGATTCTTTTTTACGACCCTGACCTTTCCTCCACATTTTGTTCAACTCTCGCACAAATGCTTTCTGGAATGGTTCCCAAACGCTTTAGGAAATATATAATGCATTTGTTGAAAGTCGGGTGATGACCTAACACCCCCCGCCACAACCCCTTGCGGCGGCTTGCGGGGTATTATGTGGATGTAGATATAAAAATATTGTATTTTTTCTCTTTTCCATTAATGAATGTTTGGGCCAGGAGGTTCATCGTTAATGTTTTCACCAATTATAAGTACGGAAGAAACGCTATTGTCAGCGATAAATACAAAGTTGCTATTGTTTTAGTACTCGCATCATTTTTTCATTTAAGTATCAACCTGGGCACTTCTTCGTCGACCTTAAGAGACAACAGCACCAATGCATAGCTGTGAATGAAGTACTCCATCAATAACTTTTGCTCTCGGTTTGACAGGCTGTCCTTAATTTCATTTATTACCTTATCCATCACTTCAATTCCTTTAAGTGTAAATAACTTTGGAAGGCAAAGGAGACTGTCTTAAAATTCAAAGAACTCTAGCGATTTTCCATACTTTATCAGTGGAATTCTCCAGATTTGAGCATATCGATATTAAAATACCAAAACTATCTCCCAGATTTTTCATTTTAATGCCACGCTATTGTTGAATACAAAGTTGTTTCTATACATCTAAATCTACGTAGTACCTCGCAAGCCGCCTCAAAGGCGTGTGGCGGGGATTAACTCCTGTAAATAAGAATAAAACCTCATGCAAAACCCACAAATTCATGCCAATCTACACATATAAAATCATATTTATTCATGCAAAAATCTTTAAAAGTCACCCACATGCAGGTATATATATATATATATATATATATATATATATATATATATATATATATATATATATATATATAGATAAGATAAGGGAGCTAAATTCCAGAACAGATATATACAAATACTCATTCTTTCCTTGGAAAAAAGGAATCGTATTAGTAATAACCCAAAGTAACTATTTAGAAATATTATTAAGACATTTAATTTACAAGTCAAGACAAGATGAAACGTAGCGTAGACATAAGTTTTATTTGAGTGTGCATGTTTGAGTAAATTGATAGTATATATATATATATATATATATATATATATATATATATATATATATATATATATATAGTATATATATATAAACTTGTAAATTAAATGTCTTAATAATATTTCTAAATAGTTACTTTGGGTTATTACTAATACGATTCCTTTTTTCCAAGGAAAGAATGAGTATTTGTATATATATGTTCTGGAATTTAGCTCCCTTTTCTTATCTTTACGGCTTTATCTATCTAAGTAATGGGGAGTAAAAATAATTTCTTTAGTGCCATCGTTAGACTCGTTTGTTCTGAACATGTCTAAAAGTATAAGTCTTGCTCGTTCTCTTCACATATCAAGTGACTCCCAGGCTGAATAACCTAAAAGGTCTGTGACATTCGTCTTCTTATTATAACAAATATTTACGAATCTGGATGATTTTCTCTAGACTTTATCTAACATTTTTTAATAAATTTTTCCCAAGGATCCCAAATACTTGCGGCATATTCCAAATGAGGTCTAACTAGAGCAAAAAACACCTCTCTTTAACTTTCTCATTACATTTCCCCATCACCTGTTCAATGAAGCCTAGTATCTTTAAAGCGGATCCACATATTGTCCGGAAATATATTTCCCATAAAAGGCGTGGCGCTAAACTACCCCCAAATATTTAACTTGATCGGCCGTAGTTAGCACTGAACCTTCTATTTCATCATTTTTATTCCAGTCGCCACTTTCTTTGTTCCAAAATTTCAAAACTTCGCATTTGCCTATATTAAGCAGTAAACCCCATTCGCTGTACCATTCCGATATCGTGTCTAAGTCTCTAGAGAGTAGTTCGCAATCTAATTGGCACCTCTTTTCCCTGTATACCACCGTGTCATCTGCATACATAAATATATGCTTCGTTTTCGCATCCCAATTGTACCTGTCGATGTTTGGTGGTTCAGCTATAATTTATACATGCTCAGAAATACATATCAAGGTACGAGATAATATCGGGATTAATTACTTGCCCATTTTCCCCAGAACTGGAAATACGTACTTCGGCGAGAGATCTGAGCGTAATCGCTTCTAATAGATTTTTCACTAGTTTGATATAATTGTCCACGTGCGTGAGTAATTTTTCAGCAATTGGATTCTTACTTCGTAGGGCTTCTAGTTTTCCTGCCAATGGACATTATTATTCTAATTAACAATCCATTATAAATTGCAGTCATCATCGACATTAATAAGGAATTCAAAAATTATGCTGCTCTAACTTGATATTTTGGTCATTATATCGCAGTTTGCTTGGTGCTGAAAATAGGTGGCATAGATAACGAGAGGGTATGCCTTCATATTCCGCTTAACTCTGTGAATTGCGCGCAAGCAACTGAGCAAAACTTTTCATAGGTCAAAGTTAATATGTAGTTTTTAAAGTTTTGTTTAATGCAATTAGAGCGCCTTCGGTCTCAATACCTCTGACATATATATATTTCGTTTTTGACACAGCAATCATCATAGTCGTCGATATCATTGCATCGAAGTCTTTCGCCATTTTGTCTTTATGCTCCGGACTTAAGTCTTCATGTGTACTTTGGGCAATATGCTCGACTGCGTCCATTTAGTTTTTTATTCTCTCCAGATCGATTTTTTCACGTTGATACGCACCCGCGTTCATCCTAGTCCAAAGGATACGTGGGTTTTAGTCCAATCGAGGGACAAATTCCTCGCATCGAGGGCGCCTGCAGCGTAATCTCTGATCTTTCGAGCGATAGCCAATACTCGCTCGATGGGGCAAAAAGGCCAGTTAAGACATTTGGGAAGCAAAACAATTTGTACTAATTTTTAAACTATTAAACAGTAACTTTTGAGGGAGACATCCGCAAATGCGCACTACATTGCAACAATTTTAAATCTTAAAAATTATTTGTCTTGACCTGGATTCCAATTAACCCGACCATTCCCGCCACCCCACGAGTCAAGACGACTAATTTTTACAATTGGGAATTGCTGCATTCTGATAGTTCACACAGTTGTTTCATTTATTTCTGATCACTATCACATTATGTGTATATGTTCTATTTTCCTTTTCAACATTGTTATTTATTATATACCAAATCCGAGCATTTGTCTCATTTTGTCTTGGTAAAAATTAAATGAACATTTGCGTATGACCAGCTTGCCTACTATGTTGCCTAAAAATATCTAGCTAGAGTTGAATACCCATGAGCATGCTCTGAATGAGGTTGGACTTTCTCAAACGCGGCCATAAAAGAAAGAGGAAAGGCAGTATTCTCTGGTGTGGGCCAGAAGTATACTTACGCCTGCAATCTCTCGGAAATTCCGCCTGAATTTAAGAAGAGTGAGCTTCGATAGATGGTGGAGTGCAAGCGGTTGATAGGGTAAAGTTTTAAGATATCATGAAAAATAAAATATGTTTGATTGTCGACTTCTAATATTTCAAAAATCGAAGCGAATTTACGATACCTCACGGTAATAAAATATGCCGCGGGCATGAGATCTTCCTCACTGAAAGTGTGATAGGTCGAACTTAGTTCAATTTTAGATATTGTCGCCATCAAAGTATTAATGCTATTCATATAGGCGATGCACTCGTCATCTTCTTTTTGAAAAAGAAGATAAAGCGAATTGCAAAACAGTGAAATCTCACAGAAAAAACCAGTGCATCCACATCAGGATGGTTACTGAGCTGGATAGTGTGCTTAATGCCATTTAAACGAGGACTATACGAGTATGATAGAAAAATAATATTTCACTGTGATTTCTCAACAAAGCAATTTATGTAGTATAACTATGAACCTTTGTATTACGAATTATGCATATTTAATTTGTTAAATTTAACTTTATTTTGTTTATGTATGCCAATCATTCATAGGATGAAGTTGGATTCCATCAAATTAAAGAAGACATGCCTAACAAATGTTGTGTGTTAGCGAAGTGGGACGTGCTTTCGGCATCTGATTAAATGGCCATGGATCCTAACTTTAGACAACCCTGCAGAGGGACAAATACTAATGGAGTCATTTTATGGGTTCCAGAACTTCGTGTAAATTCCAAACAGGGCAAAAAAGAGTAATCCCCTTCCAACTCTGAGTGAATACTTCAAATAAATTAAATATTCAATTAAAAACCCTTACGTCTACCGGTTTGGTGAACGATGTGACCTCTACCCTCAATAGTGAAAACCAAAATTCGTGGTTGATCATTATGGCGCTGATGATAAACCTCCTTAACACATTAATTAATAGCATGTTCTGCCCCTTCAAATTAATGCTAGCAGCTATTTAGTCGCCTAACTTGATAATGAGTGAGCACCAAGAGAGACTTCATTATCTAAAATACATTCCCTCATCTAATTTTCATTTTATATAGGTGATAGTATTTAAACTTAAGCATCAATAAGAAACGTCAATGAATAAAATCATGTCTTTATATTCTGCGTGGGGAAAATTATATCGAAATGAGTTAAAAAGACAGATTTTAAACTTTACCAATTCAATCCGAGTACTGATTGACTGCAGATTCCACATCTCCCAAATCAAATGCTAAATTTATTATGCCGTGGCAGGTATTCATTCTTCTATCTCACTTTTTCCTTCTCTTTAATACCCCTTGACACTTTCAATTCCATTTATATACATTCCTGCGTTTTTTCTCGCTTTCATCTAACAGTACACTCTAGAAACACTAAATAAAATTGATTTAATTCAGTAGTTGTTTTCCAGCTTCGAAATTTTCATTTTTTTCGTATTGCTAAAGGATCATAAAATAAAAATAATAAACACAAGTAGAACTTTCAATCACTCAGAAATATGCTCATTGAATATCAATTGCTCATAATCACCACGAAAAAAAAGAGACGGGAAAAAGTTAAGCTTTTTGCCCGGGTGGACCAGCCGACCACAGCGAAAGCAATCGACCATGTAAATACGCGATCAATACGCATTTTAGAAAAGTGATGGTGAAATTTCAGGACTCTCAGAGCAGAAAGAAGCATAGGGGCAATGGAGAAGTGTGGAGAAAATAGTCCAAGGATGACCAAAGGGCCGTGCAACAAACCTTTAAATGAGTTAACCAGCTGTGCACAAAATAATTGACAATCAGTTGAAATCAAATGTTTGAAGAGGGATAGGACTGAGGGAGAAGATTGAGAAAAACAGTTGGAGAGAAAAGGAGATAAGGCGGGTATGAAGCCGAAGGTTTTTCGACGGTCTAAAACGATATGGTAAAAGAGAGGAGTGGATTTGAGCAAAGGGTGGGAGTGAGAGGTGAGGGAAACGATCGGGACTCTCGGAAGCCGGGAACACGAGAATGAAGATGGTGAGAGGATTAGGGATTGAAGAATCAAGTCTGCGGACGACCTACGGGAGGGAGGAGGAGGGGAGGGAGCAAGCGTGGCTTAGATGAAAAGAGTGGGGTGGAGGGAGGGAGTGAGAGGAGGAAGACGAGAGGGTACTCAAAACATTTTCCGCGAAATATTCAACGGAGGCTTCTTCGAAGAGAGGTTGGGGTGAGCGAACGGAGAGGCACCTTGATAGGGAAGAGCGGGAGATGAGGTGGTGATGTGAGGGGGGGAGATGTCGGGGAGGATGGGTTGGGTGACTTGGGAGAGGGGTGCGAGGAAGGTTCACTCCAATTAAGATAATTTCCCCGGGGGTGTAGCCAGGCGTGAAATAGCTAGCCGAAAGGCAAAGCTCGTTTGGTCGAAAGAAATGTGGAGTGCAGGATGCGAGCCTAAGAGGGTTATAAGGATTGAGAGGTAGGGAGGGAAAGGAAAGGGAGGCGGAATGATAAAAAGGGTGGGAATCCAGGTGAGTCGGAGTGGAGACATGATGCGATGGGGTCAGAGTTGTGAATGTGGGGATGGTGGCTGAGGGCGAGGTGAAGAACGTGAGGATTGAAGTGAACCGGAAGGGACCATGCAAGAGTTTTTCTAAGGAAGGCGGAAATGAATGAATATAAATATTCATTTTGACGAAAAAAGATCATTATTCTAAAAAGAATGAGTCCCTCGAGGCCTTAGTCTCTAAACACACGGAGTTACCTACACACATGCATCTCCTTTTGTTATTGAGAGTATTTTTGAGCATCAATAAATAATCGCAGGATTTAAGTTCCTTCATTTGAAAGGTTAAAGTGCCCGGCAAATAAATGATGGAAATATGGCATTTTATGGGATGATAGCCAGTTATATGAAACAATTGTAATAGGGAATAGGAATTTTCAAAGTAGCCACATTTCCCCAACAAACGATCCAGGAAGTGGAAGACCATCGCCCACGGGCGATGCTGCTACAGTGAAGAAAGAGGAAGACTTTATCCTATTAGACCGAAGAGCAATATCTAAATTATCTTGAATAAAGACTGATCTTAGTTACGGCAGCACGTGGAAAATTATTCACGATGAACTGCTCATGTCAAAGGTGTCAGCACGATGGGTTCTACGACTGCTGACTCATTTTCGAGGCAGAAAACCGCGCGACTGGCAATCAAAGCGATATGGCTTTAACATTTTTCTGCATCCGCCCTATTCTCTCAAGCTCGCCCCAAATAACTCTTTCTCATTCCCAGGACCCAAGACACCATTGCGTGGTCGAAGATTTGGCTACCCAAATTGCGCCAATCAAGAGCTTGAGCAATGGTTTACGATGTAGTCTCCTGAGTTCTGCATTGACGGCCTCTAAAAGATGAAGACACGATGGGAAATTTGTATAACTATGGATGGCGACTATGTAAAGAGTCTAAAAAAAATTAAGTTTCCAGATCAATCATTTTTAATCATAATTAAATATATACAATACCATCTCGTATATATCTCGCACAATCTTATTCTAATAAGATTGTTTTAATATTAATGGACGCTCAGCACTCGTTCCCAAAACGTATGAAAAACCAGCATTCGAACACATTGTATGGTGGAGAGAAAGGTTTTTGAAGGTTTTCCCTTGACATCTTGATTCAAAGGAAAATGGACAGAGGCCTAGGACACGGCCTCCACTGAAAATTAACCCATTCTTAGATGGAAATCACCACCAGCCTATCCAAGGGATCAAAGCGATGGCATATCAAATACTCAAAGAGTCCGATCCATAGCAGACACTATGAGTCTTTCAGCTGAAATTAAGTTCCTCAGGAATACCTTCGGGCAGAATGAGTATAGCAATCGGCCAGTACCACTTGTCCTTAAAAGTGTCGTCTAGTCAAAGGGAAGCCAAACGGAAGAGATGAAGGGTAGGGTGATCACAAGAGCCTTCCTTCCATATATCTCAGTCATATCATGGGAAATTTTCTAACTTCCTCCGAAGGCACAATACTGAATCGGTGGATAAACCACCAGCAAAAATAAGGAGTCAGCTAGTTAGAGCGTAAGACCCAATCCGACTCGAAACACCAGGTGTCTATCAAATGTCCCGTGAAGGCGGTGAGGTTTACAAGGGTGAGAAGAACCTATGAGATGAGATTCATAGGACACCAGAGGTCCTTCAGGTTCAGAAAAACTCATTAGTCAGCATTTGCGGAGCATAGTGCTAGAGGTGACGCTGCCATTGCATAGAATAAGGTAAATTTACTCGCTACATACAGAGTGATTGGAAGTAGCTTATGAAAGAGAGTATTGATATACGGCTCCAATATCAATATTATTTCCAATCACCAGCTCAATAACGCGTGGAAATCTACCCGTATATAAAAATATTTCCGAGTGATGAGAAAAAACGAATTTCAGACAAAGCCATTAGGCACATGGAGAGAGAAGGTATCTAAAGCCGACCTTATTCGGTAATCAAAGACAAAACCAAAGCTATTGGTTTTCTTTGCGAACAACTCTACTTATTCTCACGTGGAGTATTTCGAAGGAGTGCATTATGGGAGGATTGAGAGAGAATGTGTGGGAAAGCGATATAGTAACCTTGAAAGCGATGAGCGAGTTGTTCTTTGGAACGATGGCGGAGATATAGGTCCTCGTATGGTGGGAAATAGGAGGTAATTTCATTAAAATTGCAGAAATGCGCAACCCAACCTCCCAAAATACAATAACAATTTATCCTATTACGTCTCCCTTTTATTCCTCCATACGCGTATTTTCCGTCTCCATTCATCCTGTAGAAGCCGCATACGCAAAGACGTCCATTTCCCAAAGCAATGTACTGAAGTCCTACAATATTCCCATAGCACACAAACGCAGATACTCCTGCAAATTACTTAGGGGTGAACCTATAACTCAGATGCAGGGTGAGTTCCAAAAGTAATGCAATTCAATTTTCCGTGCCGATCCTATTGGTCGGAGTGGGATCAAATTACTTCAAATAGTTGGATGAGACGCTGAACTTTGCCACGAAGCTTGTTTCACTGCTCTCCAAACTGCGTAAGAGGCAGGAGCTCAGTAATTGTAAACCTCAGCGGGCCACCCGTATCACGAAAGACCAACCGAGCGGAAGTTCCAAGCGAATATTTGCAACGTATTGAATATAATTTCTTCAAGCTATTTTCATTAACGTATAAGTTAATTTGTGCATTATTTATTTATTTATTTATGAACCTGATTCGTATGTGGACCACGTCATCCCTGGTGATGAAACCTAGGTTTTTGGGTACGACCCAGAAACAAAACCCCAAAGCTCTGAGTGGCACACCGACCAGTCCCCAAAGCCCAAAAAGGCAAGAATGAGCAAATCAAAAGTGAAAACAATGCTCATTGTCTTTTTTGACAGTATAAGAGTGGTCCATAAGGAGTTTTTCTTCAAGAACAGACAGTTAACGCTGGCTACAACGTGGATGCACTGGAAAGATTCCGAAAAACGGTCATCAGGACGAGAAAAGACATCCGCTGCCTGGCAACTCCATCACGACAACGCACCTTACCACAACGCGCTACGAGTCCGCGAGTTCATGGCGAAGCACCAGGTACCCACGCAGCCCCACCCCCCTATACATGGTGTCTATCAAATATCCTGACGTCGCCCCAGCAGACTTCATTTTGCTCCCTCGGATTAAGGCAGCCCTGAAAAGAACCCATTTTGCATCCATAGAAGAGATCCAATCATTCGTGACAAGGACCTTGTGAGAAGTCCCCGAAGGCGACGTATAGGGCACGTACCGGTAATGGTAGAGTTGTTGGAAAATTGTGAAGAGGCCCAAGGGCAGTACTTCGGAGAATTTTAAGTATTTGTGCAAATCTGTTAGATAAATTACTTTTTAAAAATTATTGCATTACTTTTGGAATGTATCCTGTACATCCCTCGGTCCAAAACAGACAAATATTATGTTTATATTGTTACTATTATTATCATTCTACCGGTTGAGCAAGATTTTAGATGGACGAAGCCTAACCAATGGGGATGCAATACTCTCCTACAAGACTCTCATATTGAAAGATAACATGAAATTCGAAAATACAATTATTCCCATTTCATTTCTGGAGACTTATCTCCTCCTTTACATCCGTATATGCAACAATTGATTTGTTAAAGAAGTTCCCGAACTTTTTTAATGCCGCGCCTCTAGTTGGTTATTTTTTAATCCACTTGGAAACGATTTGTTCGCGAAAACTTCCCAAATAACCGTAACACTTCCCAAATAACCATTCTGCTGGTATACTGTTCGGTTGGATTTTTAAGGCCATTAATATGAAGCGAAGGTTGTGGAGTACGGCAAAAAATCAGATCAGTGGAAATGAGCTCTTTGAAGGAGCAGCGTTGTCATGTGAAACTCTGGAAATCCTAGACAAAACTTTTGAGTTGATTGCCAAGGGTTATGGTGACGATGCTATGAAATGTACTGCGTGTTATGAGTGGTTTACTTGGTTCAAATAGGGACGGCAATCATTGGAAGACGACGGGCGTTCCGGAAGACCATCAACGTTTTTCAGGAATCTTGCAGAAGAGTGTGGTATTGTGATTAATTCGTGCTATCAAATTCTGACTGAAAAACGGAGAATGCTTCAAGCCGCCGCCAAATTCATACCACACCTAATGATAGCAAACTTGAAGCAACATCGAGTTCAAGTCCGTCAGGAACTGTTTGATCGAACTGAAGAGGATTAAATCTTCTTGTCCAGAATCATAACAGACGATAATTCATGAGCTATTGGATATATGATCGATACGAAAGTGCACAATGGATTGGTGAAACATCCCCCTGCCCCAAAAGAGTTCGTATGTCCAGGCAATGTTGACTTTTTTCCATACAAAGGGGATTGTGCATAATGGATATCTACCTATGAGCCAACTCGAAGTACTATCTTGGGGTCATGAAACGCCTAAGTGGGAGAATCAGATGAAAGCGGCCAGAACCTGGGTGGAGCGGGGAGTGGTTTACGCCACGACGCACAGTGGTGAAAGTCGCCTGAATGTCGGTCATAATATAAAATAATTTCACGATTTTCATAAAAATGTGTATACTATTGTTTTTGCTCAATATTAATCCGTAGTGAAACTTGCAAAAAAATGATTCCTAGGTAATTTATTCATAATTTTTTGCGAATTTTAGAGAATTACCGAACTTATTTTTTCTTAAGAAAAGAATACTATAGTTTTTAAGGTTGCCTAGCATTATTTGTAGTAAAAGTTGTGCACAAAAATATCACCAATTTATTCGCAAAAAAATTGTAATTTGGATAGAATTATTTAACTTTTTTTATTTAATTATATAAATATATATTATAATGCATGACATAACAAATCGGGGAAATTTTTCCTTAAAAGTTAATTCTTGCCTTTTTTTGTCATTGGAAGATGTAATTACAGTCAGTTGTAGACCCCCAGGCTTACGTTGCCCTGCCCTATTTCCTCAATGTGCACTCCCGAGAGATTTTCCGAGAAAAATACTCTCGAAAATTTCGGACGTACTTGTTGGTTGTCTCCTGCGCTACTTCCGACAGCTGGCCAACGGGCCGCACTGCATGTTCAATTTGGTCCCAGTCGTGCTTATTCACCTTTTGCTTGTACTTTTGTGGGCATATAATATCAGCTGTACAGTTCCGTATATTTGTGGGCGGCTTCAATCGCAATTTCATGAAATTTCTCGAGGTCTATATGTAATCGACAACACAAGGCCTCTAGCACTATGCGCTATTATACTCCAATGAATGATGATGTTATGGCTGGTCCTTAAAAAACCGCCAAGCAGTGCTCCGAAAAGTGTCAATATTGCTGTATCCAGGACTGGCGTGTTTCGGTTTGTCGCCTTTCAAACCCATTTCTAACTGGGAGTGATCTTGGATCGATCGATCGATCGATCCGCATGTTAGCGATAACAACCTCATAATCTGCTACTGTCAGTGCTTTTTCACTGGTAATTTGTATGGTAAATTTAATAACCATTCATAAAATCTAATTAGTGCATGTATAGGGGATATACCATTTTGTAAGTTTACAATTTTAATAGGAAGACTCGGAACTTCATCATATCCAATCTGGACATATCCAAAAACACCAATATCATTACAGTTGACAGTAACAGCGACAAATGGTAAAAATGTATTGCACGATGGTTTTTAAGGGTCTATGTTAGCAGGTAGTAATCCTAGAATAGCACGATAAATTCTCGATAGGGCCAGAGAAATAAGAAGTTGAGAAGCCATTTGCAGGCGCGAACTCGGCTCGTTGGGCAAAATTCAACTAATTAACTGTTATAACTAACTTCTTATAAAAAATAATGGGTTTTAGTTTTTACCATATTAAAATTAATTATATTGTGAAAAATATTATTAAACGCACGTATGAGAATTATACGGCACTGTTGGTTTTTTTCGGGCCAAACGTCTTTTTCAGATTAAAATCAACATACTTTTTGTTGTTAATTCAATGAATAAATAGGTAAAAAATCTTTTTCTAATATAAGAAATTAAAAACTGCTGCTATTCTCTGGATATTTCATTTTAAAAATGAATTTTTGCCTTTTCGGAAGGAAATAGGTGTGATTTACACGGAGCGATGCAGTTCTGCATCGACGAGCTATGCACTTGTTACCTGAGCGGAGGTCACTTTCGATTTGTATAAAACGGCAAGTGCGCAAGTTCATACCTACTGGCAGCGGTTCCATACACAGGAGCCTTTACTTTTGCTATTATTTTGTGAAAACACCCTGATTCGGATTTAATTTTTGTCACTTCGGCTAGGTTTTGGGAATTCTGGATCACTGTGAAACAGCTCGTTTGTCTATGAGAACTCTTGAGTTTTCAGCGGAAAATAACACCACTGTACTACCCCACCCATCCTATTCGCCAAACCTGGCCCCATGAAACTTTTGATGAAGACACACAGGTGTCTTTACCATAAATTTTCTCTTTATAGTTCCTCCGTTTCTATTGAAACTTTTGTCATTGAAATACGAGGCATATTCATAAATTAAGGGCCGTTTGCTTATATTTAAATATTGGCGCTTCACAACACAGTTTTACTCCTGCAGCGCCATCTACTAATTCATTGAGAAGCTTATAGCAACATTTCTTTTGTTTTAGAGGTCCTTTACCAGTCCGCGAATGCAAACAACAATGTCTGCGACAATCGTTCATCCCACCAGCTGTGAGATGCGTTTGGTCACACGATTCTTGTATGCAAAAGGATTGTCGGCTACTGAAATTCGTCCGGAATTAAGCCTAGTTTATAGACCTAAAGTAATGAGTGAAGGAAAGGTTAGACAATGCTGCTCTGATTTTAAAAATGGACGAACAAATGTCCATGACGAAGAGCGAAGTGGCTGGCAAAGTATTGACCGATCCTGACCGATGAAATTGTGTCACGAGTGGAAGAAAAACCGCGGTGTGATCATCGATTGACCATTAATAGCCTGTCTGAACAATTTCCTCAACTTGTACGCACTACTATCTACAATATTGTCACGGTAAAGCTTGGATTCCACAAATTGTGTGCAAGGTGGGTACCGAAAGTGCTCACCGACCGCCACAAAGAGCAAAGAATGTCCAGTGGACGAGAGTTTTTTGCCCCCCCACCATACAGTCCTGACCTTGCACTTAGCGACTACTTCCTCTTCTTGAACTTGAAACAGTGCCTCGGTGGACAACGTTTCGAAACCGAAGAGGAACTCGGCGTTGTCAATTGGTCCAACTCTCAAGCGGCGAGCTTCTATGCAGAGGGGTTAAAGAAGCTGGTGCAGCGGTACAAATATTGTTTAGAAGTGAATGGCGATTATATAGAGAAGTGAAGTAGGTTTGTAGCTAACTAAAAGTGCCAATAAAATGTGTTTCATATGGATGTATTTTTGTGACTTGTGACCAAACGGCCCTTACTTTATGAACATGCCTCGCATTACATTTCCTCACTTGTAATTGATGGTTAAGCACGGATTTTCCCTTTATACTTCCTGGCATCGCTTTCACTTCCTACAAGGCGAGCCAATTGCACCAGCTCTATGATAACTTTCCAAGCACTGCGTTTTCCAATACGATTCTTTCGCCCTCTTGCTATAGTATCCTGCCTCAGATTATTATTCAGTTTTTTGTATTCACCTCCACTTAACTCTTTGCTTATATTCTTTCATTCAGTTTTACAGTTGACCTAGAAAATATATACCAGTTAGTTCTTTAAAAATCCGCTTTAAAATTGTAAGAAGAACCAGAAAAAAACATAATTTTTGTTACAGATAAGTTAAATATAAAGTAGTTAGGAATGTACGCGATTAACCGGGATGAAACAGTGACACAAAGGCGAAAATTGAACATAAAATATGATTTATCTGGATGATGCTAAGGATAAAAATAACTATCGACCAATTGATAAAATAGAATACTCGAAATGAGGAAACTCTGGGGGTTGAAAGAGTTTTACACACGGAAAGTTATAGCTCTTGATACGCATTTTGGGCATCTGAAATAAAAAAATGAAATGAAACAGTGGAAAAATTTATGGCATATAACCAACAACTTATATGACCTCCAGTTCATCTTCATTATAATCATTATTTCAATCCTAAGATTGGTTTACTGCAGCCCTACATTCTACTCTATTTAATATCAATTTCCTCACCCTCTCATAGGTTATGTTGCACGTACTTCTTGATTTTCCCTTTGTACTTAACTCTTGGCCTTCCTCACGGGATGTTTCCTTCAATTTTTCATTGTATTATGTTTCTGACTAATCCACTGTGCCTCAAGGTATGTCCAATCCATCTGGTTCTCCTTGGCTGCAGAGCTCTCCATATGGTCCTCTCCTCTTCTACTCTTCTATATATTTCATCGTTCCTCACTTTTTCCGTCCATTAAATCTTCAGCATACCCCTCCAAAAACATGTTTTAATTGCTTCTCTTCTTCGTCGGTCAACTTTTCCAATACGTATTCCATATCTCCGATCCGTAGAGTATCAAGCTCCACACAAAGGTTTTGACGAATTGCTTCCATGTTTGCAATATAATGTTCTTTGAACATACTTGTTGCCTCTTCTCAATGAACGACCTTTTTGCTTGGGCTATTCTTCTCATGAGTTCAGTCGAGAGTCTTCCATCCTAAGTTATACCGCTGCCCAAGTAGAAGAAGGATGCCACTTGCTCTAATTTCACCCCTCGAGTTGTGGTACCTGTATACAGCTTCTCTCTTCCGCACACAAGGATTTTCGTTTTCTTTTTGTTGATACTCTTATTATATTCCCCCAGTGCTTGGCCCATGATATTCAGGTTTGATTGCATGTCCTCTCGCGTCTCTGCTACAGCTGCGATGTCATCTGCGAACCGTAGCATGTTGATTTCTTCTCCATTTACCTTGTCTCCTTTGATACCCAATTTTTGTGCTTCTTTTGTTACCTCTTCAAGGTATACTACCTTGATCAAAAATTTCCCGGAATTTATTCAGAAAATTAAAAATACAAGTTTATTCATCTAAATCTATATTGTCCCCTTCAAAGTAATCCCCATCGACTGCAACACACTTATGCCAGCGCTTGATCCAATCCTCGAAACATTTTCTATATTCGGTTTTCGGTATGTCCATCAGTGCTTCCTGCGATTTTTCCATTACTTCCTCTCGGCTGCTAAAACGCGTTCCCCGTAATGGTTTTTTAACTCGATTGAACAGAAAGAAGTCACAGGGAGCCAAATCAGGTGAATTCGGTGGCTGTTGGATGGTATTTGTTGCATTTTTCGTCAAAAAATTACGAATAATGATAGCACTGTGCGACGGTGCGTTATCATGGTGCAAAATCCACGAGTTTTCTGCCCACATTTCTGGTCTCTTTCGGCGAATTGCTTCACGCAAACGTCTCATAACGCCCAAATAATACTCTTTGTTTACTGTCTGGCCTTCTGGCAAAAATTCATGATGCACTACACCGTTGTAATCCATGAAAACCGTCAGCATTGCCTTCTTTTTTGACTGAAAACGACGTGGTTTTTTTGGTCTCGGCTCATTTGGTGAACGCCATTCACTTGCCTGATGTCTGGATTGCGTGTCGTACTCATAAACCCACGTCTCGTCTCCAGTAATGATCCTTTTGATGAATGTGGGATCGGACTCAGCCTCGCAAATCATGTCTTTTGCGACGTCAACACGGTCTCTTTTTTGCATGAAATTGAGGTCTTTTGGAACCAACTTTGCTGCTACACGACGGAAACCCAAATCATTAACCACAATGTCTTGGGCGGATCCATAGGCAATTTTCAAGTCCTCCGCTATTTCTCTGATGGTTAATTTGCGGTTATTGACCAACATTTCTTTTACTTTATCAATTTTTTCACCGACTTTCGATGTCGATGGTCTGCCACTGCGTTCATCATCTTCGATTGACTCACGACCACTTCTGAACCGCTCGTGCCACTGGTAAACGACCGTTTTTTTTAGAGAATCGTTGCCGAAACACTTTTCCAACATTTCCAACGTCCGTGCGCCACTAAATCCGTTTTTTACGCAAAATTTAATACAAGTTCGTTGTTGCAAATTTAAATCCATTTCTGAAATTGTAAAAAATCGCCAACACACACAGAGATAGATGTACTCTTGGCTACGTAACTTTTGCAAATGTCAAGTTATGACACTAAGATTTAAAGGGAATATCAACAACAGATGTACCAATTTAACAAAAAAAACAGAACTCAAATCGGAACGATGGGAGCGCCACACGGTGGTTATTCCGGGAACTTTTTGATCAAGGTAGTACGTTAAAAAGTGCTGGCAAGAGGTTGTAAACTTGTCGAAATCCTTTGTTTATTTTTTTTTCTGTTTTCAGTCGGATTTTCATTTGCATGGCTGTTACCTGAGGCGATGGATGTATCGGACCCCATGGTCCGATCCGTCGCCTCCTGTCATTATAGTCCATTTCAAGTGCTTCAAGTATTACACCTGCAGTTGTATGGCATATAATAAGTCGTTATGCCTCACAAAAATCGTATGATAAAATGAAATGTTACTCTTGGAAGGTCGAGGGTTAAACAGATGCAAATTGATGTTTACGTATTCTTAGCGGCTTCCTCGTGGACAAAATTTCATTTATCTGCTCTAAATTCTATTGAGTAAATCAATGCGGTATTGGGCTTCGGGAAAATTTCGTAATCACTACCTCTAATACGTAAAAATGCCACCACATTTATCAACTTGTAAACTACTCCCATACCTGACAAATTTATGCCAATATTTGCGAAAAATGACCAGAAAAGTAAGCTTAAATATTTCATGCGGCATTATTTGTCATAGCTCGGATTGCCAATATTTTAGGCTACAATAATCGTCAAATGCGATGAAGGTTGACAAAATACAATTAATATCCAATAATGTATTATCTGCATCCAATAATGCAAACAAATCTTTTTAATATCTTGTCTAATTAATTCAAATTTTAGCAACAACTAAAAACCTTCTACAGTACAATGCCATGATATTTTATCTTATCTTAAAATATTATCCCTCTCTATTACCATCCATATCCTTCACCCACAATCATTAAAAGTGACTATATGCTTTACTTCAATTTTTATTGCAAGAATTTCATCTAAACCTTTAATCGCTAGGTATTATCAATTAAGCTTGCTCATTTTGTCATGCCGTAGAAAGTCCAGATCACGGTAGAATGGTTGCAATAAAAAATAATTCTTATATATACAACTAAAATTTGCCGATTTTATATTGTCTCTATCATAGCATTCATAAACAAGGAGTTTGTTCAGACGCTTCAGAGAGATATTAACTCCTACCCCAAAAAAAGAGCAACTTTATGCGTGTGCCCTAAGACCACAATTTTAATTTATCCCAAAGCGAAAGTAGCTATGAATTATCAAAAAGATGAACGGGATGAGAGCAAACAATTACGATGGAGCAAATTTGTGGGTTTTTAGAAAATGGAAGGAGATCCACGTTGCCGTGTCAATATTGAAAGCACGTGGGTGTGCCTATGATTAAGAGGGATATCAGGAAAATTTCTTCTTCAGAAGTTTCAAAGATAAGAGGGAAGGGATGGCAGAAGGCTTAAGCAGAGGGATAAGATAGGAATCCTTGAAGAGAAATTCGTTGAGGGCAGGAAAGATGGATGGAAAAGATAGCGGCAATATTGGTAGAGTCAAGACGGCAAAAGAAGGGATATTGTAAGGCTAGCTATAATAAGAGAGGAAAAGAATTGACATATGAGTCGGCATGATCGGAGGCTTTTAGAGTATGATAATAGTATAATGTAATGCTGGAAGTTGTATTATTTAATGCACAACCATCAAAGGCACGAAGCTACGAAAAATAGCATCATTGTGTAATATATTTCCACTATCAAATATTGATCTCCTATGCCTCCATTATTGGAAATAATTCAAGTTTTGATCAAAGAAATGAAACTTAATGTACGTCATTTGACGACATATACGTAGGGAAATAATTTTTACCCGCACATCAATATTTTAGACCTCATTTTTTATTACTGTTACTGAAAAATATATGATGAATTTTCGCAATCAAATAATTAGAATTATATTTCATTGACACTTAACAAATATAAAAGCAAAAAATGAACTTTCTGAATTTGGAAATTCTCTCTTTCTATTTGTTAATAATTTTAATAATTATTGTGAATTCGAAATCTAGTAAGCGCTCCCCTCTTCCTTTGATTAAGATAAATATTTAATTTCGCATTAAAATTGGTCACATTTTTTGCTAAAATCAATACCGGAATGTCAAAACTATGATACTTTCAAATTAAAATGTGCTAATTCGCGAATACATCGAAAATAAACGTTCATCAACAATGCAATGTAAAATTTTAGCAATATCCATCTCTTTTTATTAGTGACAGAAAGTACTTGTGAGCAATAATCCACCATATTACATACTGTATTTGTCAAGTAAATAATGCAGTTGTGTAACCAGGGAAAATTTCAGAAATGACAAACTAGCTAACATAAAAAGATCAGTATTCTCCCTAGAAGGTAAATAAACATATTATTTCCCAAAGAAATACGTGGAAAAGAAAAAGGAGCGAGCGTTTGGTGAGAATGGGAATGGAGAACAGTAGCATAGATAAACGGAGATAAAAGAGTCGAAAGAAACTCCAGGTGGGGAAAGAGGCTTATAACCACGCAGAGGATTACGGTTTCAGCTTCCCTGTGGCAGAGTTCACTGAAAAATAAAAGAGATCGGAAGCGGAGTCGTCGTAGGCGAGAGAGGGGAGCGTAAAAAGGGATGAGTCGGAGGATAGTTCCAGCAAGACTTCAATGCCTACTCCTCTCCACCCTCCCTTCGCTCTTCACATAATCGAAAAATTCCCTACAACCTCCAACGCCACCCTCTCCTGTCTCCTTCTAAGCCTCCTTCGTTCG
This sequence comes from Hetaerina americana, assembly GCF_022747635.1. Classification (NCBI taxonomy): domain Eukaryota; kingdom Metazoa; phylum Arthropoda; class Insecta; order Odonata; family Calopterygidae; genus Hetaerina; species Hetaerina americana. The sequence continues at coordinate 10,647,626 of NW_027286741.1, forward strand.
CCAACCACCCACCCCCTCTAACCTCTCTCACACCCCTTTCAAACTCCGGAAATGGCCGAAGGGGTGCCCCCATGGGGAGGAAGGAGGGTGAGGGATGGGGTAAGGGAAGAGGCGTGATATTCACCGCCCAATTCGGTTCACGTTTCCAAGGTATGAGATGAAAATTGAGCAGGCGAAAACATTGGAAGCTCCGTGCCCGACGCTGTGAGGCTACCAGAGATTTTTCTAGGGTGGAGTTTCGATTTAATTATCCTAAATTTCTGATTCCTTTTTCACCGCGATGCTCTGTTTTCGCAACCGGGACTTTAGTCGATTCCGTTTATTGTCATTTAATCTAGTCGCTCATGACGTTAATTGCTTTCAAATGGGAACTTTAACGAGGAAAGCCAATGAAAACGACATGTTCCCCGCGGATCCTTATTTTGGTTTCTGAAAGGCTAAAGGTTGGAGGATTCTTTTCGAGGCAGTCATTTCAGGCGCATTTTAGGTCATTAACACCGTTAATCCTTGTCTAAGACACACCTCGTCAGCTGACACGTGGGCGCGTGGAAAGGCATGCTGAGACGTTTCTCTTATGTTAAGCATCCGCTGGGAATTATACGATGTTCTGTAAGGATTTTTCATTTCCTTAATTAGTATTTGCCTGATTAATTCGCTGTTTTAATAACTTTAAATTTATCTCTTGCAAAATAGAATTTCTAAAACTGCTTAATGCATTGTAGTTAAAAATCTGTATGATGAAAGTAATTTTCTACAGACATCCGTGCTAATAATCAATTCACATAAGTCTATTTTTAAATTATTTATTCCTTTCAGCGTCATATATACGAGTTTTTAGGATAAATTTCGCACATTTATGTGTAAATTTTCGGATATGTGAGATTTATTTTGCATTGCTACCAAGATTTTCCTACTTAGTAGGTCCTCAAAGTTTTATTCAGTTTTCCATTATATCCCTATCATTTTCATTGGTATGGACTGGAATGCGTCGTCCAATTTATAAAAGAAACAGGTAAACGCGGCAGTAATTTTTAACTTGGATGGTGAGGGAATCTTTATCATGGTTTAGCCCTGAAATACGAACGGATTATTCCAAAAGTGCGAAGGTATCCGGAAATATTTAAATGTTAAGGGAAAACATTAATTTAATTCAAGATTAATTAAAAATAGCAATTTTCCACAAAAATAAAATTTAATGCGACCGGTTTCAATGTTACTACATCATCATCAGGTGATGATGATGTAGTAACACCTGATGATGATGTAGTAACATTGAAACCGGTCGCATTAAATTTTATTTTTGTGGAAAATTGCTATTTTTAATTAATCATGATATTCCACCATATCACGCCTGAAACGTCTCTTTTTATTAATTCAAGATAAAATCTATTAGTGTGGAACCCAATAATAAATTATTGCCTCTGTCCATTGATATATACGTAACTTACCATAACAGGTAGATAGATAATAAATAATAAGAAAGATAAACATTTGCGCGCTTGCAAAATGTGCCCATGCACAAAGCGAAAATCATCACTTTTAATCATATGCACAAACGAATTCAGGTAGCTTTACCCAAACTTTAAATCAAGTCAAAAACAGTGTGAGATGATATTCTTAAACACATACGCGGTGAGTTGGATATCACATTTTTCAATCGAATCACTAGCAATATAGTTTTTTTAGATCTCGTAAATGCTCCATTTTTACGCATGTTTATTTCATTTTCTCCGCTTTCTTTGGTTCTCATGAACATTAGTACACCATTTTTTAATTATTAAATCGCTGAATGTGGCAAAATTTTTACTCATTAATAAAATAAAATCTCAACTTGTAGTGGCAGATCTCTCTATCTAATTTTGATAATTACTTCAAACCCTGTAAAATCCGCATCACTTTAGGTAAGAGTTACTGAGATTCACCTCAAACTCTCTTATAAGATCAACTTTAAGTCCTATGCAGTCATTCATCAAATCAAATCAGTGCAGTCATTCATATTTATCAAATCAGGACAGTAGTCGGAAGAGAAAAAATAAGAACATAAAAGTCATTATGCACATTTAAGAATAAAAATCACGCAGAAAACACTCAAGGAGGTAGCATGTAATATTCCCAATATGTAAGAAATTTTTCTTGGATAGGAATTTCAGTAAAGCATTAATAAGTAATTCAAACTAAAAATATTTCAAAAATTCAAAGTCTACATCACTCGCGAGAATCAACATCTATGTTAACGCAATTCAATTGATATAATAAACCAGCCCTAACTCATTGGACTCAGGTGAAATGGTTGTTATATCTCATATAAAAATCTTAGTTTATGTGCGTAATGTATATCGTGGCGGAGGCTAAAATAAATGATGTCATACCCTCACAGAAAACGGTAATATTTTTCTCAAAAAAATAATACATTAATATAATTATACCAACAAACTAAAACTCATATAACAATAAACATGCATTAAATAAGCACTTTGAATGTCAGATAACAGCATTTTACAAAATTTGAAATTTTCAAAGTACTTCATTTCTTACCGCGACATTGGTATCTTATATAATTCTATAACACATATTTTTTACCGTCTAACCTCACATTTTGATATGCTGATATTCCTCTACATCTCCCATTTTTTTATAGAAGGCGTTCTAAAAGAAACTACGGCCTTGACCAGTAGATATTAAATTGCAAACGTAAACTAAAAAAAAGATATATTGTTCAAAGATTCGGTCAAAGCGATTACTAATTATAATCTACAAATCAAGGTTGCAATAATTATTAAAATGATGGTGTATAAATACTAGCGATTTCATTTATTAGTCCAACGCAACTACAGGGGAGATAATCGACCATTCTATCAGCCATCCAGCCTCCCTGGCTTTACCCGGTGCACGCAACAATAGGCGACCCACCCTTCTATATTTTGAAAGTTGGCCCACGAAAAACCACCCCCCCCAAACCCCACGACCACCTTGCACCCCAGCCCCGTTTTCACATCACTACCCGCTCCCTTCACCCCAACCCTAACCCCAGCAAGGCTTCCCACCCTCCTTTCGTCGGCTCCCAAGGGAATTTAGCAAAAATGATAACTCCAACCCAATTTTCCCTGTCACGTCTTCCCCAGAATTTCAATCCTCGGGATTGCAAAGCCTCACTTTGTAATCTCCTCCCTCCCTAACCGTCTTCAACCCAGGCGCGCTCGGCCCCCCCACCATCCCCCTTACCGCGCCCCCCACATTCACACCCCACCGACCGCCGCCCCCCCTCCCGTCCGAAGTCTCCAAACTCAAATCTTAGGAATACAGTTTCCGACTAAGGATATTAAGGCCTAGACCCAATTCTCTTCCACAGCCAAGTTCAGCACTTTCCACCCTCCCTCGCACTAACCCCCTCGCCTCCCACTCACTCCCTCAATTCCTCCCCTCGGCGCAACTTCCCAGAAATCCCGCGCTCGTTGCCAGAGAGCAAGTTGGGAGCGAGGGGGAGGGCAATGATGGCTGAATCTGACCTTCTCCCCGAAGCGAAAAAGACCATTCGTCCTTCCTCAATCCGCCACCCCTCTCGTGAATAACCGAAATCCTCCGTTTCCATTCCTCTCCGCCTTCCCTCACCCTCTCTTTCTCTCCTTCCTGCTTCCCCCACCGTGTGGGCTTTATCATGTGAGTTCTCACGTCGCGAAGAAATCAGTCTATGGTCCGAAAATGAACTGAACGCAATATCTGTTAATGGAGTGATCTAATTATAAAAACCGAGAACCGTAGAGGGAAACAAATGATGTTGGTTTTTCATTACTAACTGATATGGATAACTTACCGATTCATTTCCTCCAGAAAATTATCATAGATTTGGCTTTCTACCATTGCCATAACAATCCAACACGACTCAGTGTTATTATATAACATACATGACCTAAGTATCAAAAATAAATGCTATACAAGGATAAGTATTATAAAATACTGAAAGAAATACCCACCTACATTTTAAAAGCGTCTAGGGAGGAAATATAAATGTTTTTAAATGTTTATACAACCTATGATAAATAAATTAATCCGAATAAGAAAATATGCTTAAAAAAGACAAAAGATATTTTATAGGTATCCTATTCCAAACCGGTAAAGAACTTTTATTATCAACACAAATCATTATTATTTTTATTGGTAATCTAGGGGTTGCGGTAGGTTTTGAATGAACGCAAGCTATCGAACAATTGCCACCCCAAACAAAATCCAACCAAACATCCTACTCCACATCAAGGTTCTTTTCAATTATAAATACCTCCTTCCGGGTGCTTCATTGTGTTCAACATGGCTATTCTATTCCTACCACTCCCTCGTTAAACTAACATTTTCCCTTCTCTCACAGTCCTTAACATCCTATTTCCATTCAATATGCTTTCCAACCTTTTTCCCATTCTCCCAATGCTTGCTCCCAACAATTCTCTCCTACCTCTCCAGCCCTAGGACTTCCTCCAAAGTTTTCCTATCTGTCTACTTCACCTTTCCCATCTTTCTACACACTCATATTTCAAACATCTCCAATATACGCCTATCACCTTGCTTTAATGACCAATTTCCGCGCCGTACATAACAAAGCTCCAGGTTGCTAACCAATTAAATTGAGGTTACTAAATAAGCAATTAAATTGAGACATTGAAACCTTAAACTGAATAGACGTGCGATGGTGATAGATTTGGAAGAAGGGAGCTTGGCTTTAGAGGGAAAGAGTACTAGCCTAGAAAGCAATTCGGCTGTCGTATTGTGCTGCAATACGAGGTACATATATTACTTCCGTTTAACTTGAAAGGTAAAGATAATAAGCAATAGTTACAAGTGGAATTTCCCGATATTTTACCTGAGCCATTGAAATCTGAGAAACAGTTCCGCAGTTTCACACTGACAGAAGGCAAGCACAGTACGACACAGCTTCAAGTTTAATTGGTTTCCTCAGCACTCATAGGTATATGAGATGGGAAAAGCTGAGTAGGATGCCAAAGGATGGCCAACTCCATTCTTCAGAGTAAAGAGCCCGCTATACTTAGTATGCCTAAATATTATGTGTTTGGTCCCAATTGAATTCCTTTGGTTCCCGTAATGTTACACTCAACATGGTGCTGAACGGTAACTTAAATTACTCAAGTAGGACGTTCCTATTGTAACGCAATTATGTCAAGGTAGTAATGTTAACTATAAAAAATTAAATCAATTTAAACCATTAAAAACATATGGAAGACTTAAATTACATGAATAAATTCAAACCGAAAGAGTCCATCAATGGCGCATGGAAAGTAATTCTTGCTCCACAATATATTATAAACGATGAGACAAAAATTAGGAAAAATTGTCCCAGAAGTTTGTCCAATGTATTAGGAATATTTTTTTCCTCGCAAAATTCGTAAACACGGAATCAAAAAATGTCTATAGCTAAACTTCTTACATCGCAAAAATAAAACACGGCATAATATCAAATATAATAAAACCAATTACCTTAACGGATATAGAGCTTTATATCTTCTGCAACACATCCTCGTTGACACTTGTGGGACATAATAAAGGGGAAAGTTAGTGTAAGAGATTAAGGTTCTTTAAAAAATATTAATTAGTACTTAAATATAATCTCTCATATTTCTATTCAAGTAAAGCTAATTACCAAATGCCAGTATCGATGGAAATTATGACGGTACTAAGGGTAGTTATGCACAAGGGTAAATGATGATCCTACTGGTAGTCACCCAAATAGACAGAAGTGTAGTAGGTAAATGTGGAATTCCAAAGATTACCATTGAAACAGCTGTCTAAAGAACACCCTCTACCACATAAATACTCGTAGCATGTCATAGGGGCTCAGGAACAGTAGAAGAACATGTGAAAGGGACCTAAACGGTGCCAAATCAAGCACTGAGTCCTCGGCTTTGGAAAAGACGCAGAAAAAAACTGACCACGGAAGCACTTGGGAAGTGTTTGCAATAGCCATTTCATAATAACTAAGGGATTGAATTTCGCTAAGTGACTGTAAGGTTTTGAGTGGTGAGAGAGACACTAAGAGTACGGCAAAGACCTTGGTTAGAGAACTGAAGGATGCATTGTTAGCAGATTTTATGGAAACCTATTCAATAATAAACAACGCTAATTGCAATTGTAATGCATAGAATAATCTTTATCGATTAAAAGGGTTAAAATAATCAAAAGAGGT